>NC_051073.1:20338882-20638882 GCF_004664715.2 Peromyscus leucopus | reverse complement strand
TGTCAATTAGAGAGAAACAAACAGAGAGGATACCTGAGGCATTTAATTTACACGAACGTGCCATATCTATATTTCAATCTTATAACTACCCCCATATGTTTGGTCTCATTAGTGCTGGTTTAGTTCTATGAACAAAATAGTTACTGCCAATGTGCTAATGTATTTCTTATCGCTCAGTTAAAGGCACTATTACAAAACAGCAACAACAACGTCTTGCCTATATAAAGATAGCGGTACAAGATAATATGAATTCACTCAGAGCATGCTGTGAGTTGTTATCCAGCAGTGGCGAAAGAATTCACTGAAATAGATGCATGTTCTCAGTTCATCTCAATTATGAAAACTAGCTGGCACTTTTGACAATTGATAATGATTAGTGACCCATTTAATGACTTAAGACTGAAAGCAGTGAACACACCAAATAGAGGTGGGTGGCACATAATGGATGCCATCCCTTAACAGTGCCCTAGTAATGTTATTAATGTCATCTACCAAATATTGAATTAATGTACCATGTAGAATAAGCACAATAAGGCAACAATCAGGAAGATGGCTAAACTCAAACTAAGGGGATTTATTTTTAAGCTTGGTGTCAAAGGCTGCTTTTGTTTTTCAACTTCTTGTATATTTTTCAAATGGAATCTCCAAATTAAATAAGTAGTAAGTTTGGTATCTTCATGAAGTTGAGGTGTGTGTGCACTTCATGACTGATAAAAAAAAAAATACCATTTTTGTACATGTAAAGTTTTAACCCCTAGTACGCATATCAGTTAGAATGTCATTATAGGCCATTCATTGCTGTGTAGAGGTTATACAGTCTGCAGGCCATGATCACAATATGAAAAGTCTTGCCCATAAAGTGGTAAAAGGCGAAAGATTTATACGATCTGAAGAGAAACCACAGTATGCCCATAAAGTGGTAAATTTCGTTTCTGCTCAATGGTAGTTTGAGGCTGGGGTTACAAGCACAAGGTAAACATGGAAAATAGTGTTCCGCTATTTTTGCTGTTGTCTGCTTAACGAGATTAGTCAAAGAGCCCTCAGCATTGCACACCATCGTTGGCTGTATAGTTTGACTAAGCAATTCAATACAGGTTACTTTTAATGTAGCACTATCACCTAAATTTCATCACCTATGTCCAGGCCAATTCCATTTGCCCTGTTATTTTAACAACTGATTTGCCTTTATCAATAAAATAGCAACTAAATAATCCAAGTAAGCGATCAATGGGGTTTGTTTTTAATAAGTTTTTTCTCTTCGGACATGTAGAAATACTTATATGGTTTCTATATATCCACTACTCTGCTTTAGTCAGTTATCACTCTCTAAAAGGATTCTGTTTACCAAATGGATATTTATGGGTTATATAGCTTTAATCAAATTTCCTTTAAGTTGTCGATCAAAGAGGCGTTCCTGAGATGTAGGTAAAATACTTAATGTAGTAATTGAGGCTATTTGAACTGTATGTTTACACGTTCTACTTTAGAGAAACACTAGGGATCCACACTTGAAAAATCTCTAGGAATTTGCTGTGGGCAACATAGCACTTACATTTTTAAAAGGGTAGATAAAATATGATTTTTCTGAGTTGCACTTGCCTAAAGAAAAACTATGTCAGACTTTTTTCTATGATTCAGAGAAGTGGCTTACCCATCCTTGGTTCTAAAAGACCTAGCAAACTGTGAGGGGAAAATTTTAAACCAGAGATCTCATTGTTGTGAACCAATTCATTTATCCTCTTCCAGTAAATACAGTGATAATTAAAACATAATAATCAGTGTGGATATTGCCTGCCTAAAGAAAAAAGAAAGGCTTCTTTGTTTATGATAATGAAGAGAAAGTTGTAGACACTTGATATGAGGACATCAGTATGAAAGAGATGAAGGGGTGCCAGGAATCTGGGGACATGGGGATGGGAAAGGAGAAAGGCACAGGAGACTAAACACAGACCAACCACAAGTGGTGCAGAAAAACAAGGCAATACTGAAGTCGTGTGGTAGCTATGATGACTTCATAAAATGCATGCTCTTAAGAAAAGAATAAAGCCTAGTAAAAATATTAGATAAAAATTTAAAGACCAAGAATATACCAAGTAGATTATACTATACTAAAAGGCAAAAAAAAATTAAATAAATTAGTTGACCCCATCAATAACCACCACACACAAAGCTGATTTAGACAGAATAATGAGATAAACCTAGTTTTAAAAGTTATTAACTATGTTTGAATGACTGTAAGTTAAACTGAAATAGAGTCAACCAGGGATATAAAATTCTTACTCTAAATATGAGTATAAAGTTTTTGTTTTCTGAGAATCCCTGTATAATAATTTATCCAGTTAAGATAAAATGTATAAATTAAAAAGTCAGTGTGAAAAAATATGCTTAATTAGAATTTTTGGCTAGGCGTAGGTGGCACATGCCTTTAACCCCAGCACTCAGGAGGCAGAACCAGGCGGATCTCTCTCTGAGAGTTCAAGGCCAGCCTGGTCTACAGAGCGAGATCCAGGACTGGCACCAAAACTACACAGAGAAACCCTGTCTTGAAAAAAAAATTAGAATTTTTGTTTTATTATTTCATTTTGATTAAGAAATGGTGGAAAATATTCTTGGGTAAGTTGTGTGTACTTACACACACTTGTAGTTCTAGCACTTGAGGGGCAGAGACAGGAAGATTAGGTGTTCAAAGCCATTCTTAGCTACCTAGACAATTTGAGGTCAGCCTGAACACATGGAAATCTTGCTTTAAAAAGCCAAATAATAAATTTATGTGTTAAGTTTAAAATATTTTAATTAATTTAAATTGTCTTATATTCAGCAAACAAAGTATAAATAAAATAATTTTTGAGGCTACACGACACAGCTTTGCTGCACTTAACCATTTAATACAGAGCCCAGGACTGAGCAGAGTCTAAACATCATAAACAAGCACCTAACATTTTAGTTTGGGTTTTATTTATTTATTTTAAATTGCCAGCATATAAATACATAGATACATTTCTCAGGACACTATCAGTGGTCATTTAGTCATTCTGTAGGAAAAAATATTTTTATGCCATACTTTAGGCTTATTGTTCTTTTTCAAGAAATTAAATATTCTAATGCACACATATACATGTCCATACATTGAACAAGGCACAGATACAAACATATAAATAAATAAATAAGTAAATAAAATCTTAAATAAAGAAATGAGATATTTTGCAGTGAAGGAAGTCTTTCCCATCAGCCTGGTGGATGGTGCAAGCATGGCTAAAGTCTACCGTTAAGATCTTCAGGGAGAGATTAAAGAACTTATTTGAAAATAAGAGAAACTTATATGGAAAACATTGAGAACCAATCACAAACGTGTTAATATTTTGTTTTTTTTAAGGACAAAGAATACTTTTTTATTTCTCCAACTATACTTAATACATCTCATCCACATTGACTCTAATGTATTTCAGCGCAATTTGTCAACTTATACTGTAATTCTTCTTGAAGTGAAATCAGCATGATAATTGTGCATCTGTGGTTAATTAGCTCAGTTGGTTGAATCATGAAGCTAATGAGGCCATATCCCGGGTCTGATCTTTGTGTGGGCCAATGAGCTTTACTCTCTTCCTGGGTCACAGACAACAGTTCAAGCCCAGGCCAACTATCTCATAGCTAAGTGCCACTGACCGTAGGGAAGTTGGGCAAAGAGAAAAACAATTCAGCAGCGAGCCTGAAATAGACCATCATCTCCACGGTGTGTGCTTGTTAATGCAGTCTGCAATGACCATGTATGCGGTGAAGCATTAGGTAGGCACTCGGCGTGCTGCAAAAGGACACACAGAAAACCTTTTGTGGTCTCAAGTGACACAATAAGGAGTAACTAATAGTCACAGTAATCTTAAGGAAGCAGGGAAAATAGCCCATTCTAAACCACAAATTGAATCTTTCTTGAATTGCAAGGGGGGACTAAAGTCCTATGGTTCCTATGTGCTGATTTTTCTTCAGTATGTTGTAGGAGTCTTACATAGATTTGGTAAGGGGACCCTTCAAGTTCTGTCTGAACTATGAAGTAAGATGAATGAAAGTGAAGGGAAGGCAAGTGAGGGGCCAAAGTGTCTCTTTTATGACAGAAAAAGAAGAGCTCAGAAATGCAGTTTAAACATGTCTTAATAGTAACTACAGAATTAGACAAATGTGTTAACACTTTCTGACAAGAAAACCATGGTTATGTCGATGGCACCAGCTTAAATTTATCACCTAGATTCTTTTTGTAGGAAGGTAATGCCCCAAGTGTGTTTGTGTGTGTGTGTGTGTGTGTGTGTGTGTGTGTGGCGTGTGGTCGGGGGGGGGGGTATCCATGTATGGAAATGTTTTGATATCATAAGCTTATCAGATTATAATCTAAAAAGAGAAGGCCATGGGGGAAGAAAGGCCTGGATGGCATGAGACAGAAGAAAACAATTCTTTCCTCCTCTGTTTTATTTATACTTTCAACTTTCAGGGCTGTGGTCAAATCTCATAAGAGTATATACTGTGGTAGGTAAATGCTAGTAAATAGTTTCTATCTGCTTTAAGAACTAATTTTCAAAGCCATTGTGGTCCATAGGCATCATGACCGGATAGGACTGTTGGTTACTTCTCACCTCTGAAAGCTTGAATGGCATCTCCGTCTACCATGAAAGCTGGTCAGAGGGTGCTTTCAGGGGAGACACAGCTCAGGGTCCTCTGAGCCTTGTGTCTGAACTGCATAGTGTCTTTGGCAATAGAGACTTACCTTCTAACTCCAGGGCACAGATCTCTGGTGTAATATTTTACAATATCTACCTCATTCCCAAGAATGAGGAAAGGATTTATCTCTGCTGATGTTCTGATGTTCTATAAAATGCTATATGTAATTCAAAATGGTATTTTACTCTTTACAGACACAAGAGTGGTTGTTTTGCATTTTATACTCTGAGATCTGTATGGGTCCCTGACTATATTCACATTGCAGGAACTGTACTGTTAGTATGAATAACCTGTGATATATTAATAAATTTCATAAAGTGAACTCACATTTCTCAGTTTGCCCAGAATTATATTTAGTCAGTGAGGATTCGGGTTAAATTTTGTCATAAAAATGTCTTTGGTTTAAGCAGAAAAATAATCTTGGGAACTTGAAAGTTCAACTTGCTTTTAGAAGTAAGAACAGCTCACCTTGCACAAATTTGACGAATACCTCCTTTGCTACTCTGTATTTTTCAGTACACTGGAGCTGTCACAGTAGTTGTTAACAGGGATCTCCCTGCCTTGCTGGAGTTTTTCTTGTATTGTAATGGGAGAAGGTGGCTTTTCTTCCCCTTCTGAAGTCTCTCAGAGACACTCTTCCATATTTAGAAAAACAGAAACATCAATCAAAGCAAGACTTCAAACCTTCACTGGGGTTCCTAAATCCAGTAGTTACTTCAAGGATAGGAGGCTTGTGGTTTTGGAAAGACATTTGTAAACATATTTTCAGAGTCAGCAGAATACTGTATTTATGGGGGGGGGAGCATTTGAAATATTACTTCTCTGATCCTTCTTATAACATTTTTAAGTTTCTATCCCTATTTCTCATGATCAATTTACCTGACTCACTTTTTTTTCTTACCTGATCTATCTGAAATGTATCAATAAATATAATTCTAGCACTCGGGAGGCAGAGGCAGGTGGATCTCTATGAGTTCAAGGCCAGCATGGTCTACAGAGTGAGTTCCAGGACAGCTGGGCTACATAGAGAAACCCTGTCTCAAAAAGCAAACAAATATACTAATCATATTAATTACATAATTTGAACTCTAAAAATCTCATGTTTATCATAATGCATGTTTCATTTTGTCTTGATGGAAGGTTTCATGATAACCATCAAATGCATATGTACATTTTATCTGAACTCCATATGTTTTCAGTCATCTTGAATTAATACAGATTAGACCAGAGAGCATGCTATTCCCTTAGGAAAGAGAAAATCCTGATAATTACCCCAGAGTCACATTTTTTTTTCATCAAAATAGTAAGTTGTAATTACTATTTAAATAAATGGCAGGGCAATCTTAAAGGATAATTGTATGTTTTCCTTTGGCTTTTCTTGGTTTCTAATTTTTCTTAAATACTATTGCATCACATATCATCTAGAACTTTTTCAGAATGAAATATCACACACCACTAAATATTTTAAATAAATAAAAAATATGTAAGCAAATTTAAAGATCTGGTTTTAGACAAATCTTTAAGAATTATCACTCCTGTTGGGAGACCTTGCCTTGGAAGAGGTGGGAACAGGGGGGTGGGTTGGGAAGGAAGGTTGGGGGAGTGGGAGGAAGGAGGAGAGGGGGATCTGTGGTTGGTATGTAAAATGAATAGAAAAATTTTTTAATAATAAAAATAATTTTAAAAAGGAAAAAAAGAATTATCATGATACCTGTAGTTTATAAGAATAAAATGTTTGCCTGTTTTTGTGTACAGATAAAGTTTTGTTTGTGTAGAGATCATATTTAGATCTCTACCCCAAATTTCTATTTCAAGTAGATAAATAGTGGAGTTTGGTTTAAATCCAAGATTCATAGCCATCCAAGTTCATACAGTACTTTTTAATCATGCATGTAGTCTCCTTGTTCTTTGTAGATTCAAATTGATATATAGAGGAGTTATCACCAAAGGAAATTCAGCTACATTTGAAAAAATATAAGTTAATACTGGAAGTTCATGATTGCATTTGAAAATATTTAAACAAAATACTTTTTTAAATTATCAAAGAACTATTGTCAAAGAACATGGTCACAAAATACTTTTGGAGTGTACTACTGTGATAAAGAGTAATTTGTTTCAAAAACCTTACTTAGTGATGACCCAGTAGTCAACACTAAAACAGAACTATATACAACACTCCTGGAGTTTTTGTTGTTGTTGCTTTACTGCCCAAAGCAAGTAACACAATCAAGATTTTAACAAACTCAAAACTATTTAATTTTATTTATTTTTCAATGAATTTTAATCATTCACCATCAATCCTAATTTTTAAAACTAGACTACAACGGCCTGTGGTGATGGCGCAGGAAAGATAATCTTATATTGTTTGCCTCCTCCTATCCATGTCGCCTATAGTGCAAAAGATCAGAGATGGGACCAGAGAGTGGAAGTGAGATGGGAGACAGGAAGTAAAACTACAACAAGCTGAAAGTTTCCCAAGTTAAAACATATATGTATAACCTGCTCCTTAGGAGGAAAAGCCCTTGGATATGAACCAGCAAACTTGGGTTCTTTAGGTTCTTATTCACATGTGAGATATACATATATATGATATATTCAATATGTTCAATGATATATGCCTCTCAGCCTTCATTCTGATCTTCAATATATTTATCTATAGAAGAAAATATGTCCATATGCTCTGCTTCATTTTTAAGATGTTAAATGGCAGAGTTTATGCAAAATCACATTGCTTCATATAAGCAGAGGATAATGGTAGCATCTTTGACCTTTATAGAAAACCTGCTGGAAACATTTATTTATATAACTTTTAACTAATGAATATATTCAGTTTGAAACTTTGAAAATGATAATAAAGTTCCATACTATTTACTAGCTCCTATGTAGAAGACGTTTTAACCTTTTTAGATAGATATGCCTATTTTATACTTTCAAAACCCAGTAAGGTCATTATTGCTTTTATTCCTGTTTGGAAAGAGTATAAAAGGGTTTATTTTAGGTTATGGTTCCAGAGGGATCCATCATGGCAAGCGGGCATAGCAGCAGTCATGGAAAGCATGAAGCTTGCTGGTCACGTTTTCATATCCATCAGAGGAAGCAGAGAGAGAGAAGAGGTATTTAACTATCAAAGCATGTCACTTGTGACACAATTCATCAAGAAAAACTCTTACCTGCAAAAAAGTTTCGTAACTTCCCTAAATAGGGCCACTAAATATTCAAAACCATGAGCCTATGATGTGTATTTTTTCATTTGAACCACAGAAAGTTTTCTGGTTTGCCTTCTTCAATCCTAACTGACCTGTCTCTTTCATAGGATACTGCCATGCAATGTTCTATGCATGTGAAATTTATTCCAGTAAATGATGCATGGCATTCCAGGATGTTCAATATTTTGTGAGGACTTCCTTCTATGGCAATGTTAGTTTTTGTTTGCTTGTTTGCTTTGTTTATTTTATGCATTTTTTGGATTAAACTAACATATTTTTCTCTTAGTACTACCAAGCATGAGTATCTGAAATGATTAAAAAAAAGTTACTTTCACAATAAGTCATTCCTTCCAAGGGAATTTCATAGTAATTTGACAAAAGATAATGAAGACATTGGGAGTGGACAACAGCTAAGATAAATTTTGAAATATCATAAAATACAAATTAATAAATATAAATAAGATGCTTGTTAAATTATGTTTGGGAAAATAAATTATATAGTATAAGCTAAGCAATAGGCTTTTTGAAATGAAACATGTTGTTTATGCTCACTCAACCTATGTAAGAAATTCTTAGAGACACACCTGCACGTATTACCAATTCATGACATTTCCTGGAAATTTATCATAGGGCAATTACCATAACCAAATTACAATACCTGTAATTAAACATGGTAGATAGAGATTCATTGTTTATGAAAAAACAAAGTAAATGTAACTATACAGTCCAGCTGTGACACTCAGATTCCCATAGTTAGAGAATTATGTTTGATAAAGCAAGTATGAACTCAAATTGTTGAGGGCTATTTCAAGTCGCAATAGTTACTTAGCATACCTAGACATTACAGTGAATTCTGTTAGCTCATTTTATACTCCTATTCTATATTGAAAACATGCTACAAAAATAATTATAGCTATAGGTGAGCACAAATATATGCATCGTGCTTCACTTTTCATATCATTTCCATTTTCAAACTATAAAGAAACGTATTACGCTAAGGAATGTGGGGTGTTTTACATGAGGAGGCATTTCAAAGTTATTTTTAAGTGTTCAAGTTACAGAGCTTGCCTTGTAGTGTATTTGAAATATTGAAATACGTAACTACAAAACTAGTGATGTCATTCTTTTATGATTTTTTTTTTCCTTTCTATCTTGTTCCTAAGACCCTGATAGTCAAGACACTAGTAGCTTTCTTCCTCGGGAGACTTCTACTGTCATTCTGGAATTCTAGAAAAATCCTTGTAATATGAATCCTATACAATATATGATTCTTAATGCTCAATTCTTGGGATAAATTTCGAAATATGGCCGAGTTATTTTTAATGTTTAACTGCTAATGTCTAGGTCCACAGCAAAAAGCTGTAGACTTGGTTTTCATATGTTCTCTCTGACCTTCTCTCTGTGTCTGCTCTCCATCATGAATCCTACTTCACAGTTCTAAATGTGTATATATGATTTAAGCGTCATAACTTTTGAAGAAAAATATTTGATTTTGTGCTAAAGAATATTTATTAAATTTTATCATTTCAAAAGCGACTAAATATTTTTGACAAACAAAACTGCTTCATGAATAGACGTTTCTACATGCACAATACTGATCGTTTATTCATTAAAGAAGTAAAGGTTTCCTGACACTATTGTAATAGCTGGATTATTTGATTAATTTTTAGCAGCAGAGATTAAATTCATTAAGAAGTTAGCATAGGCCTCGTGTGGCTGGACATGCCTTTAAACGCAGGATCCAGGAGACAGAGGCTTGAAGATCTCTATGAGTTTGAGGCCAGTCTGATCTGCACAGTGAATTTCAGTCCAGCCAAGGCTACGTAATGAGGCAACATCTCAGAAACACAAGCAAACAAACGACAAACAAGAAAAGAAGTTAGCAATAGGCTCTGAGAATTAGGAGTACCTTGACATCTTGATGAATAAAGAAGAGAAGTGAAACAAGTAAAACAAAAAGTATAGGTGAAAAAATATAAATACTTCTTGGTTGTGAGCCTAGCCTTTCATCTCTCCAGCCTCAACTGGATGTACCAGATTCTCCTGACTCCACTCCATGGGAGGTCTTGTCTTGGAGGAAATGGGAATGGGGGAAGGCTGGGGGGGAGAGCAGGAGGAGAGAGGAGAGGGGGATATGTGGTTGGTATGTAAAATGAACAGAAAATTTCTTAATAATAAAAAAAGGAAAATATAAATATGTGGTGGTATTGTATTCCCCAAAATATTGTGCACCCTAATAAACTTATCTGGGGTCAGAGAACAGAGCAGCCGCTCGATACAGAGGCTAGAAAATGGTGGCACTCACACCTTTTAATCCTAGCCTTCTGGAGGCATGGATCTCTGTGAGTTCAAGGCCACACTGGAAATAGCCAGGCATGGTGACTCACACCTTTAATCCCAGGAAGTGAGTCTTTAATCTGCAGAAAGCAGAAAGGTTTATAAGGCATGAGGACCAGGAACTAGTTCTGGTTAAGCTTTTAGGCTTTTGAGTAGCAGTTCAGCTGAGATCTATTTGGATGAGAACTCAGAGGCTTCCAGTCTGAGGAAATGGAATCAGCGGAGGAACTGGTGAGGTGAGGTGGCTGTGGCTTGTTCTGCTTCTCTGATCTCCCAACATTCACCCCAATACCTGGCTTCAAGTTTGTTTTTATTAATAAGACCCTTTAGGATTCATGCTACATAAATACAGTAAAATACAAAATTTAAAATGTAAAGACTGATTTAGGGATTTAAATTTTATTTTTGAAGATCTCTGTAGAGCTTTTGCTATGGACAATAGATTGTATAGGCACAGAATGTTTTGGCAAGTGGGGGGGGCATACTATGTTCTTATATTTTAAAAATTATCTCTTTATAATGTAAAAAAGAGCCATTTTTCCCAATGCATGATGGGCAGTTTTCCCAATGCATTATGTGCAAAGAAAACTACAGTTACACAAACGTCCTCCTGTTCATAAAGTTATGTTAGTGAGTCTTAATCTCTAGTTATCAATAAAAGTTATTGCCTCAGACAAGACTTTCCTCTCGACCTGACACCATTGGTTCACAATTTTTCCCAAGGGCTGACAGCTTGTTTCAAATGACATAGCAGGTGGAGTTATATGCATGCTTAGTATCAACCCCAGAAAACCCTGGTGGCACTTTCCATTGAGAAAGAAAGGACTTGGATAATTAATACTTAATACACACCTCCATTTGTCACTATGGAAGTTCTTAAGAGTCTCCCATTCTCTTTCGAATCTGAAATCGTTAAGATAAGCCATAGCCACTGAAATAATAAGAGATGTCAGGTCTCTGGAACTACCATACTTAATTAGTGAACCTCACTTGGAAGAAGGCACCAGTATGTAAACTACCCATAGCTAACATAAATGCCTTTCTTACAGGAAAATTAAGGAGACAGCCAACACTTTTGATGATCTTTTGCATCATTTTTAAAAAACTGTTTTCTTATTTTGTGTATATGTCTCCATGTCTGCCTTGTACCACATGTGTTCAGTGCCCCTAGAAGCAAAAAAAAAAAAAAAAAGTTGCAGAATCCCTTAGAACTGGAGTTACAAATAGTTGTGAGCTACAATGTGTGCTCTAAGGACCAAACATAGGCCTTCTGGAAGAATAACCAGTGTTCTTAACCACTGAGCAATCGCTTCAGCCCCAAACAACTGTTTAAACATTTTTTAGTTCCATTAATTGCAAAAATAATGAGTTTCGTTGTTACATTTCAACCATATATATAAAACACATTCTCAACATTTTTATTAAGCACTGAAATTACCCACATTTGCTTCCTTTACCACAAACCTAGGTCCCTTTCCTCATCTCAAATGGTTTAACTTCTCTGTGTTCCCATTAACTATGCAAATTTATTTATTTTAAACATGGCATGAGTTATGCTATTCATAAAATAGCATTGAAATATACTTAATATTCCTTGTAAAGGGAATATTTACAACATGGATTTTTAATGTATTGTTTGGTTGCTAAATATCAAATTGGATTTTTCAGACCATTACATTTGGCTTTGTGTGGTTTCATAGTGGTGATTTTTGTGTGTCAATTCTCAAACCATTCAAAGGCTCCAAGGAGTCCTTCAGTTGCTTGAAAGCCAAATTTCTAGATCTGAAAATATCCAGATATGCAAAAGGATAAAAAAGGGTATTTAAAATTATGACTAAATATTAATGTATAGATAATTATTTACCATATTGTTTCTCTATTTTGAAATAAAAATTAAAATTTATAAATCTATACTATGTATATGATGAAAGTAAAAATACCATTATTGCATCATTGCTTAATATGCTCTTTTCCTAGTGCATGATGGGTAGTTTTGTACTAGAAAGAAGCCTCTACATGCATGAATTTCCTTTGTGCTCATGAAAGTAAAGTTAGGGAAATTAGTCTCATAGTTATCAACTGAACCAGTTTATTACCAAGTTTTACCATCATATTTGTATATGAAGAATGCCACAAATGTTAATATTACTTTATTTGCAAATGCCTGTTAGAGATTTGAGTATGACTTTTTAATCATGTATGCAGACTACTTCAGTAGTTATTAAATCTTATTTTGTATTGCAAGTATTTTAAGAAATTGTCTTCACTTAATGATTTTCATTTTCATCAAAACTATTTTCATGAGTTTCTTTCTGGTGATAAGATGACATCATGATTTCCTAATAAGACTCTGTTATTGTCTAATAGATTATAAGGCAAAATAGAATGGGCACTGTAGTTTGGAGCATCATTCCAAATCAGTTTGCTTATAAGGGTGTTATAATCATTCTAACTTGCCAAACATTATTGTCTGAGGACTCTAAAGTGACTATGTGATTTAAATAATAATGTGTAGTTCTTATTCTCTTGGGTAATAACACTCTTATTTTTGAAAAATGAAAAATTGCCTTTTATGAAGTCCTTAAAGATAATTTGGAGAAAGATATGTTTTTTAAAATAAATTTTTATTAAAATATTTTCTATTCATTTTACATACCAACCACAGATTTCCCTGTCCTCCATCCTCCTGTCCCCCAGCCTTCCCCCCCAACTCATTCCCCATTCCCACCTCCTCCAAGGCAAGGTCCCCCATGAGGAGTCATCAGAGCCTGGTACCTTCAGTTGAGGCAGGACCAAGCCCCTCCTCCCTGCCACAAGGCTGCTCAAAGTGTCTTACCATAGGCACTAGGCTACAAAAAAGCCAGCTCATGCACTAGGGACAGATCCCGAATGCACTGCCTGGTGGCCCCCTAAACAGTTCAAGCTAAACAACTGTCTTGCTTATCCAGAGGGCCTAATCCAGTACCATTGGGTCTCCTCAGTTATTGGTCCACAGTTCATGCGTTTCCACTAGTTTGGCTAGTTGTCTCTGTACTTTTTCCAGTCATGGTCTCAATATCCCTTGCTCATAGAATCCCTCCTCTCTCTCATCGACTGGACTCCTGGAGCTCTGCCTGGGACCCAGCTGTGGATCTCTGCATCTGCTTCCATTAGTCACTGGATGAGGGTTCTATGATGACAGTTAGGGTATTCAGCCATTTGATCACCAGAGCAGGTCAGCTCAGGCACCCTCTCGACTATTGCCAGTAGTCTATGGTGGAGTCATCCTTGTGGATTCCTGGGAACCTCCCTAGCACTCTGTATCTCCCTATTCCCATGGTGTCTCCATTTATCATGGTATCTCTTTCCTTGCTCTCCCACTCTGTTCCCATTCCAGCTTGAACCTCTCGCTTCCCTAAACTCTCATTCCCCGTCCCTTGCCCTCCATTACCCCCCTCATCCATTTCTCCATCAATGGGCAATTCATGCATTCTTCCTAGGGTCCTCCTTACTAGCTAGCCTCCCTGGAGCTGTGGGTTGCAGTAGGGTTATCCTTTGCTTTATATCTAGTATCCACTTATGATTGAGTACATACCATGTTTGTCCTTCTAAGTCTGGATTACCTCATTCAGGATGATATTTTCTAGTTCCATCCATTTGCCTGCAAACTTCATGATGTCATTGTTTTTCTCTGCTGAGTAGTACTCCATTGTGTATATGTACCACACTTTCCTTACCTATTCTTCAGTTGAGGGGCATCTAGGTTGTTTCCAGGTTCTGGCTATTACAAATAATGCTGCTATGAACATATTTGAGCATGTGTCCTTGTAGTATGGTTGAATATTCTTTAGGTATATGCCCAAGAGTGGCATAGCTGGGTCTTGAGGCAGATTGATTCTCAATTTTCTGATTTTTCTGATAAACCGCCATACTGATTTCCAAAGTGGCTATACAAGTTTGCATTCCCACCAACAGTATAGGAGTGTTGCCCTTGCTCAACATCCTCTCCAACATAAGCTGTCTTCAGTGTTTTTGATCTTAGCCATTCTGACAGGTGTAAGATGGTATCTCAGAGTCATTTTGATTTGCATTTCCCTGATGACTAAGAATGTTGAGCAATTCCTTAAATATCTTTAGGCCATTTGAGATTCTTAAGTTGAGAATTCTCTGTTTAGCTCAATAGTCCATGTTTTAATTGGACTGTTAGGCATTTTGATGTCTAGTTTCTTGAGTTCTTTATATATTCTGGATATCAGCCTCTATCAGATGTGGGGTTGGTGAAGATCTTTTCCCATTCTGTAGGTTGTTGTTTTGTCTTATTGACCATGTCCTTTGCCCTACAATAGCTTCTCAGTTTCAAGAGGTCCCATTTATTAATTGTTTCTCTCAGTGTCTGTGCTACTGGTGTTATATTTAGGAAGTGATCTCTGGTGCTAATGCGTTCAAGGCTACTTCCTACTTTCTCTTCTATCAGATTCAGAGTAACTGGATTTATGTTAAGGTCTTTGATCCACTTGGACTTAAGTTTTGTGCATGGTGACAAATATGGATCTATTTGCAATCTTCTACATGTTGACATCCAGTTATGCCAGCACCATTTGTTGAAGATACTTTCTTTTTTCCATTGTACATTTTTTGTTTTTGGGGGGTTTTTTGTCAAAAATTAGGTGTTCGTGTGTGTGGATTAATATCAGGGTCTTCAATTAGATTCCATTGGTCTACATGTCAGTTTTTATGCCTGTACCAAGCTGTTTTTATTACTGTAGCTCTATAGTAGAGCTTGAAGTCAGGGATCGTGATGCCCCCAGAGGTTGCTTTATTGTACAAGATTCTTTTAGCTATCCTAGGTTTTTTTGTTTTTCCATGTGAAGTTGAGTACTGTTCTTTCCAGGTCTGTGAAGAATTGTGTTGGGATTTTGATGCGGATTGCAATGAATCTGTAGATTACTTTTGGTAAGATTACCATTTTTACTATGTTAATCTTACCTATCCATGAGCATGGGAGTTTTTTCTATTTTCTGATATCTTCTTCAATTTTTTTCTTCAGAGACCTAAAGTTCTTGTCATACAGGTCCTTCACTTGCTTAGTTCGAGTCACCCCAAGGTATTTCATATTATTTGTGGCTATTGTAAAGGGTGATGTTTCTCTGATTTCTAGCTAAGACCTTTTATCATTTTTATATAAGAGGGCTACTGATTTTTTTGAGTTAATCTTGTATCCTGCTACTTTACTGAAGGAAGTTATCAGCTGCAGGAGTTCCCTGGTAGAATTTTTGGGGTCATTTATGTACACTATCATATGGTCTGCAAAAAGTGGAAGTTTGACTCCTCCTTTCCAATTTCTAGCCCTTGATCTCCTTTTGTTGTCTTATTGCTCTAGCTAGAACTTCAAGTACTATGTTGAATAAATATGGAGAGAGTGGACAGCCTTGTCTTGTTCCTGATTTTAGTGGAATCGCTTTGAGTTTCTTTCCATTTAATTTGATATTGGCTGTCTATTTGCTGTAAATTGCCTTTATTATATTTAGGAATGTTTCTTGTATTCCTGATCTCTCTAGGACCTTTATCATGAAGGGGTGTTGAATTTTGTCAAAGGCTTTTTCAGCATCTAATGAGATGATTATGTGTTTTTTTTCTTTCAGTGTGTTTATATGGTGTATTACATTAACAAATTTTCGTATGTTGAACCATCCTTGCATTCCCTGGGATTAAACCTACTTGATCATGGTGGATAATTTTTTTTATGTGTTCTTGGATTTGGTTTGCCAATATTTTATGAGTACTTTTGCATCAATGTTCATGAGGGAGATTGGTCTGTAATTCTCTTTCTTTGTTGCCTCTTTGTGTGGTTTGGGTATCAGGGTAACTATAGCCTCATAAAAAGAGTTTGGCAATGTTCCTTCTGTTTCTATTGTGTGGAACAATTTGAAGAGTATTGGGATATGTTTTACAATATGAGTCACTTTAGAAGCCGACTCTTGCCCACATGATCTCAATGGAGAGTTAGGACTCCAAAATGTATACAAGGTACAGTCACAATGACATTTAAGTTGGGCTTTTGATTTCTGAATGTAATAAGGTGGTCTTGTAGTTTCACAACTTAAGCAGTTTAACTTCATTCTCTTTATGGTCACCAGCTTCTTTTTTCCCCATTACCTATAACATCTTTGCTCATCTATCCAGCATCATGCAAGAACTCCATATAACTACATCAGTCCATAATTCTTGCTTTCAGTTCTTTGTGTCACTCCATTAAACAACCACCTAAATAAATCTGAATCTTCAACAACTTTCTCTTACATAACCCATTCTTTAATAATCGTCAAGGAAGAAAGGATCGAAGAGACTCTGTAAGAGGCAGCATTATTTCTCACTAAAACTATGAAGAACTTGAAAGCAAAAGGTGGTCTCTGAGAGATTTTACTCGGGTTTCCACTTGATCCCCAGTTCTACACTTTATCAGTAAAACTTCTATTTTACTCATCAAAGATAAAGGGAAATAGAGATAAGAGAGCATTTGAGAGGAATTTTTAAATGGGGAACTTAGAATATAGAGAAATGGTTATGAATGCAAAAAGAAAACAATATGAACAATGAGATGCCACTCTCCAAAGAGGAATTTAGCACAGTGCTGAGTAACTGCACTCCATATGCTAAATTGAGAACCTTTTATATATGGTTGGTTCATTTCAGGGTTTTGTTTTTGTTTTTATTTTGATTCATATCTGAAAACATAAACTATGCTATAGTATTAGCACGGTGAATTTAAAACTTGGTTGTATAGAAAGAAACTCTTACTGGAAGGCTGCCACTTTTCAGTTCACTTGTATATTGTTCTGGCAGCTTCGATGTTTCAAAAGCAAAGCCAGGCAACTGGGATAGACGCCACACAACACAGAGCTGCAAGGCATTCATCATTCAGACTTCTAGAGATCTTTGCTGTCTTCTGACCTAGGACATTCTCATAAGCTAACAGGCCTAGCTGTCTGTCCCAGGAACTGCTTCAAAATCACATCTATGAAATTTCACACACACACACACACACACACACACACACACACACACACACACACACACAAATGGGGGCAACTTATACCTGCAGACATGCAGGTTTTGATAACAAGTAAAGCAGTGACTGTTTTAGATGAGTTACTTTTAAAAAGATTCCAACTGCTTGTTTTGAGGTGGCCAAGGACTCACATGTATTATGTGAAGTGGAAACACGTATACTATGTATTATTTCCTCACCAGTGTAATTTTGGTTTCGGGCGGATGGGCATAGGAACAGGGCGTGGAGATTGCAGGGTCTGCCGGGGGTCTTGCAGAAGGGGAGCCGCCCGGTAGGCTAGAAGGGAACCTGCCAGGTGGCCAGAACCTGGGGCCAAGTTGGGGAAGGTCTTCGCTGGAGTGGCTGGTGCCCAGGGATGGGGTCTAGGCTGAGCCTGGGCACTCACCTCTGGTCCAGAAGGGAAGTCCGGGGCAGGATCTAGTTTTGAAAATCATTATAGTACAGTGGTATAAGGAAGTAACTGACATTGTTAATGTTAATTTCCAGCCACATAAAGATTCCTTCCAGTTCAGTTCCCTTTAATATCCCTGTGTTCCTCCGACTCCTACTGTGGCCTTAATGCCTTAATTTTTTGTTTGCCACTTCTATGAAATTCTGAAAGTTGTAGAAATGCAATTATATAGAATAACTTTTGCCACTGCTTTCTTATACCCAATATAATTCCTTCAAAACCATCTAGACTGTTGAACACATTATTAGCTCCCGAGTTCATTGCTGAATACATTCCATTGTATGGATATGCCAGTTTACTTTAATAAGTCATCACTTGGAAAACATCTGGGTTTCCCAGTTTTTTTTTTACTATAATGAGTGTAGCTTCTGTAAGCATTCAGAATTTTGCGTTGGCAAACATTTTCACTTCTTTGGGAAAAAGATAACCAAGTGACACATTGCAGGTCACACAATAAGTTCACGATCTTTAAATAATTTTTGTATTATTATATGAGCGTGAGAGACACATGTCTGTGAACATGTGGTGGTGCCACTGTATGCCTGTGGAGGCCAGAGGACAACTTTTAATCGATTAGGTACCATGCAGCTTTATTATTGGATCTTAAAGGAAAATGCTAAACTATTTTCAGAGTAGTGGCTTCAGTTTTATCCCCTACAAGAAACATGGAAGGTATTCAGTATTCCTTTAGTACTGAAACTGTTTTCTTTCACCTTCTCGAATAAACATGTATCATCTCCTTGAAGTTTTACTTTTCATTATTGAAAGCTAATATTTCTCAGACTCCATTGGTATGTTTATCACTATCTGTTTGTCTTTTGGTGTGGAAATGTCTTCATTTCTTTTGTACGTTTTCCTTTGGATTAATGTTTTTATTGAATCATAAAGGAGCTTCATGTTTTGTGGAATCTGGTGCTTCATTGAATAAGTGGCTTGAGAATATGTTCTTGCAATCAGTTGTTTACATTTTCAAATTCTTAATGGACCCTCTTAGGAAATGAAAAATGTTTAATTTTCACAGACCACAGAATCAAATTTTCTTTTTAAAATATGTTTGTTTATTATAATTACATCATTTTACCCTTACTCCCTCGGACCCTTCCTTAACCCCTCTAGTGTCCCTCCTCTTGCTTTTGCCCAATCAAATTTATGGCTTCCTTTTCTTTATTGCTATATACACACATACGTAAAACCTACTTCCTTAGGACTGGGCACTTGGAATTGAATAAGTAATTATTGCAGGAAATAATCTTGGAGAAGACTGTTTCTGCCCCCAGCATTTCTAGGTTGTCCATAGTTCTCTTCCTAAGGTTGAGCCACATGCGATTTTCCCCATTCTTGTATGTTAATTTTTGTGTGAATTCTAGGAATCTCACCTAACCACAGCTCTTAAAGGTCTTGATTTTACCTTGTTTTCTTCTTTAATAAGTTCTATGTACTTCTTATATTTAATCTTTGATTTTTAGTTCAAGGAATGGAAAATAGGTCAAAGTTCTCTTTCTGTCTTTTATCATTTGTTTTAGCCTCTTCATGTCTAATTTGCCCTTCCCTATGTTATGAAATAACTGTCACTCTTTCATTTTACAGTTTTTATAACTTTGCCTCCAATCATTTGGGTATACATATGAATGTTTTTCTTGGCTCTTTTTTTCCTCTATTATCTGGTGTATCTATTTTTCCACAATACCATATTGTTTTAATTGGTAAAATTACAGTCAATAGTTGAATTTGCTATTATTATAGTTTTATATCTATTGATAATATATTAGAATAATATACTTTTATAGAATCTGCATTGGAACCACATACATAAATTCCTCCTATTACAATCTTTTCATACACAAATTGTTTCATCTAATTCTTTGCATGTATATAAAGTTACAACATTCAGAATAACTTTATGCATCTATCTCAATAGTCTATACTGTTTTTGGAGTCACTTGGACCACTCTGTCCAACCATTGAAAGGATATTTTTTGTGCCTGATGTTAGAGTTGTTGTTAGTCTATGGTTCTTGTGTGGAGTGTTGTCAGCCCAAGTGGCTTAGTTTCCTTTAAAGTGTGTGTGTGTGTGTGTGTGTTATATACACACATACACATATATATGTATTGTGTATAACTTTATAACTATGAAATAAATGATTCCTTAAGGCTTTCAAATGATATAATTTTTAAAAAATGGGCTCGAAACCTAAACAGAGAGTTCTCAATTGAAAAACTAAAAAATGGTTAAAAAATACCTCTAAAGTGGTCATCATCCTTTGAAAAACTTTTAGACAGGGTGGCTAACATCAACAAAGCTGGTGAGTTTGTAGAGAAAGGGAACCCTCATTCCAGTGTTTGGTAGTAGTGGGAACTGGTGTAGCCACTCTGGAATCAATATGGAGAATCCTCAAAAAATCTAAAATTAAAAATTCCATATGAAACGGCTATACCACTCCTTAGCATATACCCACATCCTCTAGAGATTATCTACTCACCAACGTTCATTGTCACTCTACTGACATTAGCCAGGAAATGGAAACAACCTAACTGTCTAATGAATGGATATAGAAAATATAGTACATCTATATGTGGAATACTATTCAGCTGTAAAGAAAAAAATGAAATCATGAATTTGCAGGTAAATGGACAGACCTAGAAAATATTTTATTGGGCGAGATAACCCAGAGCCAGACAGACAAAAACTGGATGTTCTCTCTCTGTGATTCATTGCTCCAAGTCCTCAGATGTGTGTATTCAATATGACATAAACAGAGAAACCAAGAAAGTATAAAGGGGCCATAGGAGGTGAAGGGAGGTCTGGTAGTGAGGATCAGGGTGCTGGCAATATCAAGTGGGAAATGGGATGAAAGGGAGAGCGCTCCAAGTCAGAAAGACAGAGGATGATCACTACAGGAGAGACAAGCAGCAAATAGCAGCATTCGATCTTATAATTTTGTATCCACCTCTGTTTATTTTGTGACAAATTCTTGACTGTTATTATTGGTTATTTATCTGTGTTTACCTCCCTTCTATCTACCTTATCTCTCTACTCATTTCCTCCTCTATCTGCCTCTCTCTCTCTCTCTCTCTTCTCTCTCTCTCTCTCTCTCTCTCTCTCTCTCTCTCTCTTTCTCTCTCTCTCTTCTAGCTGCAAATTACAGAATTATTTTATTGAATTAGTGTTTGGAGCCTGAGCATTCTTGCCTTGATTCTGAACTTAAGGGAAACAGTATTTATCATCAGATATAAATATAATGTTAACTACAAGGCATTTTGTAATTATTTTAGAAATCTTTATCAAGTTAATTTTTTTTCTTCCCTGCTTATGTTTTTAAACCATGCATGGATGGATACTGAGTTTTGTCAAATAGTATTACTTAGTTTTTGTTATTTTGCCTTCTAATATTATACATTATGTTCTGTGGGTTTTTTTAAGTAGGCCTTGCATTCTTATAATAAACTTCATCTTCTCATGCTATGTACTATTTTTATTTCTTGATTAATTGAATTTGATAATAACTTGTTAAGGATTTTTTGTTTTTTTATTCAGTAATGCTGTTGGTTTGTAGTTTTCTCTTTAGAGATTGTCTCATGTGAGTGTAAAATCAGAATAGTAGTTTTAGAAAATGAAGACACATCATTTCCTACTTTTCATTTCATCAAAACAGTTGTATAGAATTGCTGTTAAGTCTGTCAGTATTGTTTAGTGTTGTCCATCTGGGCCTGGACAATATCTTTTGAGGAAACTACTAAATTATAAATTCAACTTCTTGGATAGTGTTAAGTCCATTGAGATGAGTTATTTCAAGTTGGAGGAATTTGAATATATTGTATTCATTTTATTTTATTTTGAAGAGTTTGATTTGGGTGAAGAAGAGCTGAGCAGTTAAGAATGCTTCCTGCTCAGTTACAAGAAATGATCCTATCAATTCTGTAAAGTCCTAGCCACTACAAACACCTGTAACTGAAGCTCTATGGGACCAATGTCCTTTTCTTACACACACAATAAAATAAAATAAAATAAAATAAAATAAAAGACTTGATATATTTCAACAGAAACGACCGATTTGTCTGCATGTGGTTTGTAATTTTCCCTTATTATCTTTTGATATCTGGAGGTGACTCTCTTGTTTCATTTCTAATACTGATGCCTTGGATCGTCTATCTTTCAAGTCCTGTGAGACTTTGTCAACTTTATGAGTACCATAAAAAAACCCAAATATTATTTCATTGACTTTATTTTTCTGTTTTTAAGTTCATTCCTTTATGTTCATTTTTCCTTCCCATATCTACTTAGGTTATTATTATGGGTTTTGAGGTTAAAGTGTGGATTATGGATTTGAGATATTTTCAATGTATACACAGTTACTGTTATTAATTTCCCTCTGAACACCACTATAGAGGCATCCCACAAATTTTTATGTGTTACATTTTCAGTTTTTCTTTCTTTCTGTTATGTTTTTATGGTTTCTTTTTGTTTGTCTTGGTTAAGACTTCCTCTGTAACCCATGGATTACTTAAACATGTGCTGTATTTTCTTCTTCTTCTTCTTCTTCTTCTTCTTATTATTATTATTATTATTATTATTGTTAAATGTTTTCATTTATTTTACATACAGACCACAGTTTCCCTTCCCCCACCTCCTATGTACCCCTGGTCCATCCACTCCTCCTCTCTCTCTCTTCAGAAAGGGTAAGGCCTCCTATGTGAGTCAACAAAGCATGGCACATCAAGTTGAGGCAGGACCAAGCTCCTCCCTCTGCATCAAGGTTTGGGCAGGGCAACCCAGCATGTAGGATGGGTTCCTTAAATCCAGCTCAAGCTCACTGCATGAAGCCCCACAAATAGATCAAGCTATGTAACTCTCACACATATGCAGAAGGCCTAGGATGGTCCCATGCAGACTCCCTAGCTGTCAGTCCAGAGTCCCTGAGTTCCCATGAGCACAGCAGATCAGCTATCTCTGTGGGTTCCCCTGTAGTGACCTTGATCCCACTGGCTCATATAATCTCTCCCCCCTCTCTTCAGCAGAAATCCCAGAGCTCGGCCCAGTGCTTGTATTTTCAAATTATTTGGAAATAGCCTAGTACTTTTCTGTTAATTGATGTCTAGTTTGAGAGCAATTTATCAACAAAAAAAACAAAACAAAACAAAAAAAAAAAAAACACTTTGTGAAATTAGATGTAGTGATACACTCTTGAAACTTCAGTAGTCAAAAAATAGAAGCAGGAGGATTATGAACTTGCAGAAAATTTAAGTGCATAACAAGACTGTTTGAAAATGAATAACTATTTAAACAAACAATGTACCATCTTTGTATAATTTTTAACTGTTAATGTTTTGACATTTATTTTATAGACTTGTGTTTTTATTTCATCAACATTTTAGGTTAGCATGAAATAAATGATTTTCACCATGGCATCTTTTGTGTGAATGTGTGTATGTATGTACACATGAGCGTGTAGCAGACTTTCTTGGACCGCAAGTCCCCAAAATGTGACAGAGAGATTTATTATTACTTATGAAAGCTTGGCTGATAGCCTAGGCTTGTCACACTAGCTCTTATAACTTAAATTAACCCATTTGTATTAACCTACATTTTGTCTTGTGGCTTTTTACCTCTCTTCCATCTTGCATCTCCTGTTTCTTCTCTGTCTGCCACCCCTAGATTCATCTCTTTTTTCCTCTGCCTGGAAGTCCGGCCTAACCTCTTCCTGTCAAACTATTGGCCATTCAGCTCTTTATGAAGCCAATCAGAAGGTACCTTGGCAAAGATACATCTTCACAGTGTACAAAAAGATGATTCTACAACATCCGTGTGTGTGTGTGTGTGTGTGTGTGTGTGTGTGTGTGTGTGTGTGTGTGTGTGTGTGTGTGTGTGTGATTACACTTTGTTTTCATTTGCTCCCCTCCCCCAATACCCTCTCTCTTAACCCTTCCTTAGACGTGTCTTAGACTATTCCTAGGATGTTTGGGAAAGGGAATTAGGGCACTTTATTTGAGCTTGCCATGGCAGCATCTAGTCTTCATGTTGACATTTGTAAGTATGGGTTTGAAATTGACAACAGTTCCTTATTTGGTATTTGACTATAGATAATGGCAATATCCCAACAATTAGTGTCCTTATGGACTACTGTCTTCCTGATCACAATACTAAAGAAATCCAGCAAAAGTAAAGGTGAAGGAACTCACTTGCACGCCAGTCCTTAGATCCTGAGTCTCCAACTTTCTTACCATCTTCTCTTCACCCATCACAGTCTTTTGCTATCTGTTTTATTTTCTAGAGATATTAGTGGTATTTAATAGAAGATTAGAAAAACCATGTTCATTCCATGTTTCTAAATGCAAATTTGTGATGATATTTTGTTTGTGCTCTAACAAATAAAGCTTTGCCTAGAGATCAGAGTGCAGAGATAGCCACTAGAGGCCAGGCAGTGGTGGCACACACCTTTAATCCCAGCACTTGCTCTGCTTCTCTGATCAGTCAGCTTTTACCCAGATATCTGACTCCAGGTTTTTATTATTAAGACCATTAAAATTCACGCTACACAAATTCCCCCTTTCTCTTTCTTTCTTTTGGAATTGGGAACCCACCATATAACTTCATTAGTGTCTTTATGCAATTTAAACATAAAATTATTAGAAACTAATTAATAATTTTTTACCGAAAGGGGAAACTTCAAACTGAAATATTTCCATCTGTAATTTATATTTAATATGCATTTTACTTAGATTCTTCAATTTCTTCCTGCTTGCTTCATGAAGTCTCTGTATAATAAATTTCCTTTTGGATACTATCTTCTCTCTGTTTTGTAGTGAGCTTTTCTCATTTCAAAGTAGTTACTGAATGACACCCCATGGGAGTCTTATCCATTTGGCTTATTTTTATTCCCCTGAGCCTATTGCAAGACCTACCAAACACTAGTGCCTAATTGCTGCAAAACAGAACAGTCAGTCACTAGGAATTTAAACTTTCCATTTTATATCTGTTACCTATTTTGTGCAGTCTTACAACTCAAGGACTATAGCTTTATGCACAATTCTCCCCTTAGCACTCGGGAGGTGTGTGGTTAGAGCTCTGACAAAATTTGCCCAGAATTTTTCAATCTAGGAAAAAGCAATTGCAAAATTCAGCACATGTTTAAGGTCATGTTCTACTATGTAGAACTGCGTGCAATTTTCAATTACAGACAGGATCCCATGACGTTTCCCATATGTGCATGTGATACTCACCCCTGCTGCTCCTAAAGTGACCTCATGAATAAGATAATATCCTTTGAAACCATTGATAGGAGGTTTCCTAGTTCTCTGACTTTCACAAATAATGTTTAGGCAAGTCATGGTTTGAATTGTCAAATATTATTTATTGTGTGTGTATTCCTAGAGAGGGATGCAGATCTATTTTTCAGATTAGGAACTGAACATAATTTTAGACTTGTTGTGAACATTATTTTAGATATAATCACTAGAAATTTTTCAATGGAGTATGAAAGTATAGATCTTTTAAATTGTGCTCTATGTCTTTGGCTTAAATATTAGCAATATTTAATGCTTACTTTCCTGTTTGGCTTTAGATTCTGCTTAAGGAAATAAAAATTGAATTCACTCCACTTTTGTTAGAAAATATGGAAATGTTTGTGCATGGGAACTCTCATTGCCTGCTAGAATGGAAACTCACCAGGGAGGGGGGAAATGTTCATTTTATTGCCTAAGAGCTGTTGATACACTCCCTGCATCTTTCAAAGGCATCTTTCATGCCACACAGGCAAACCGTGGCCAGTGAGAGAACAGAAAGACCACTTCTCACATGTGTCACTCTCAGAGAACTTGCTTAGCAGCTGTGCTAGGTAGTGATGGGGATTATCACAAGACCCAATTGCAGGCATTTGCCTGCTGGAAGAGACAACCCAGCCTCTCCGGGGACCACTTTGTTGGAGATAGTAGCAATAATGCATCTCTGTTGCTAGTGGCCATGTAGTACAAAATTGGTGCTAGATAAAATCGGAAAGCAATAAAAATGCAAAAAAAAGAAAAGAAAGAAAGAAAAAAGAAATCTCTGAGTTTTTGTTTTGTTTAGACATCTTAGAGTGGGAGAATAAAACAAATGTCCTGGGTTTGCTGTATTCACGGTAAAGAAAACATTCGAGATGTCCTTAATGAAGAAAACTCACGGGGCGTTCAGTCTTCTCATTTGAGAACCGTTTGGGTGTGATGAGAAATAAAGTTGCAAACTAGGCATGTTCAGACCTTTATTTGCTACTTTTAGTAGGGAAAGACTTTTTTTTTCCCTCTCTCTCTCTCTCTCCTCCCCTAACTACAAGGCAGTTTTCTGTGCAAATGAAACAGGCGTTGCAAGAATCAGATTCACTTTGGACGACTCTTCACATTCCAAGTCATCACTGCGTTAGGCAGCACAATCCCATCTCTGGTTGATGGGCAGAAAAAGTGGGCAGCTTGCCAGGTAGACGTTTCCATGACTCCCAGCCCCCAAAGGTGATGCGTTTTTCAGCTAATTCAATGAAGAGTGGGCTGAACTTTGGGTCTAAAGGAGACAATAGCTGCCTTCGCAGTATCAGCAGAATGGTTGATGGGAATGCACTCACTCTACATTTGGCAGAGAATCATGTGACCTGACGACTGAGATTTTGTGATGGTGCCAACGGAGACTTGGAAGCAGCAGCGGGCCGGACTTTTTTCTTCTTTTCTAGCAAGGATCAGAAAATGGTGGATCTTAATACTTGACTTTAGCCAGACTCAGCAAGCAACTGAGCTTTGAAGCACAACTTCGCCTTTATTCGGGGTTTTTGGCAGGCCACCAGGAGGCTGTCCCTTTCACGCCTGATAAATTCTGCTGCTTATCTCGAAAGTGAGAGGGAGAAAAAGGAAAATAATAACAGAATATTGAGGCATAGCAAGTGAATCCTAAAATTGTATGTGCTTTCCCCCCCGCCCTTTTCTGACTGCTGATTTTTTAAAATTTTCATGTTAATACCCTTTTTGGTTACTGAAGAATCCAAGTAGTTGGGTTATTTATTTATGTATGTATTTGGTTTATAATGAACAGGCATTTGAACTGGTCGAACAGGACGACAGAGCAGTGAGCATGAGATCATTTCAGCCGACTAGCAAACTGGCACCCAGCCTTTTCACCCCTTCGGTTCGGGAGGCAAACGTGTGCAGTCCTCATTTCTCAAGTCAGCCCAGCCTGGAAGGATTCCGGGTCTCTCCCACCTTCTCCCACCCTGCTGCCAGCTGATGGCAAGGATTGGTACAGCTTCTGCGTAGTGCTTTGTGCCTGGAATACGGAGATGGAAGAGAATGATGACAAACCCTCTCTGGACCTCCTTTGCTGAGAAATTAAGGAGCCCTGAAGAAACAGCAACATACAAAACACAAAAAACCAGAGCTTCTCAGTATTTGCAAGAGTGCTGGAAAATAATGATCATGATGAGATGCGCCTGCTCGAAAACAAAAATACAAACAAAAACGCAAACCAAAACAAACCAAAAACCAGCAAACTTTGGCTTGTCTAACTCCTGAGACTTCGTGCTTTGTAAAGCAGCTTGGAAGGCAACACAGCCAAATCAGCCTTCTTTATTTTTGTTTGTTTTTATTATTATTATTTCAAAAAACTATGGGCTAAGAGCAGTTCTTTGCACTTGGTGAACCCGCACTTTCATATCAGGTATAAGTTTTGTTGTTTCCTTTTATGCTTTCTATGACATAAATCAGGGTCCTCACACTTTCAGCTCACTCTTCTTAACTCATCACCCACTTTACACTTTTTTCCTTTGCTTTCTTACTCTAATCTTTAGCATAGACACTGAACTGAAAAATAGAAAACTCTATAGAATTGTGTTCCTGCTCTTGTGCACAGAAAGTTTTAGAGAAACAGCAATGTGTTATCTGTGATTTTTGTGTCCAGTTATACTTTTTGCGGAGAAAGGGGCTTAGAGTTCAGTAGCAAAGAAAGTAACATCTTTTCTGTGACTCATAATTAGAAATGCAAAGAAAGAAACTTCTCTAAGTTCTGTAAAGAGATCTTGCTTGAAAAATGCACCCAAATAATGTTAAATAAAATTAGTTTAGGGGGGAGTTACTTATAGGGATTGCAGTAGAGGAGAAATGGGGATGGAAAGAGCGTATTCTTGCTAAGTACAAAATAGTTTGTTCCTTAATAATTCTACTTCTAAACACGGAAAAAGAATTTGCCCAGGAGCGGTTGCAAAGTGTTGGAAGCTGCCCTTCACTTTTTCGGTGGGGAAAGTCTGTACAAACTTGTTTCAAGTTCAGAGCTGCTTTGGTTCGGCAGGTGAACATTGCATTCTAATTAATTTGTCTTTGTGTAGAAGGAAATTGCTAAGCAAGTTCAACATTTTGTGACAAAATGCAGTTTTTCCTGGTTCAGTGGGAAAGGAGTAGATGATATAATCTACTTTTAAATTTTTTTATTTAAAAAATATTTCTAAATATGTAGGGAAAAATTCTGAAAAGAGAAAATGCTTTGGAATATGCAGTGTGTATCAAGATTATAATTTTCATAGTAAGAATTGATATGGTTATATCATCCATGGGAAATAAACTTTAGAAAAATCATTATGCTTTTAAAATCATACTTCATGATATCAGAAACACAGAGGATAAACAAAGAGAAATATACAGCTGGTTAATTCTGTGTTCTTTTTGGTTATCTGGCAAAGAATTCTGAGATGGTACACGGAGCTTATATATAGATAACATTTGAATAAAATGTTTTATTGACTTTATTCCTTGTTGTTCACTAATTATTTACAGAATAGCTCCTGTTCCTCCATTGTGTTAATGGTAAAGCCAACTTTCAAAGGCTTAATTAATATTGATAAACCTGTTTTCATGTTTCAAGATCCTTTAGTTAAAAAACATTATTTTGAATGTTATTTTAGGAGCCATTAATCTCCACACTCCTAATTATCTTATTAAGCTCCATGCCAAATCCAAACCTCTTTTCAGCTCTCACTACTTCATTGTGTAGAACCTAGTCGCTTCCTTGAGAACCATGTCCTTTCACTTTTAAAACTGTTTCTGTGAAAGCAACGCCAACCAAAATGAACACATAAATGCAAACTGTGAAAGTATTTCTGTGTCCTGTGAGTATCCTGGGGTGGGGCCCTTGGACTCTGCCAAGCCTTAAGAAAAATACTTGTAAGGGTTTTCCCATTTCGACATTGGGCTTTCTTCTCGGCCCCGTCTACTTTCATTCTCAGAATCCATACCGAGGCTCCTCCTAGGTGGCAGCTGTCTGATGTCTTCCTTTTGTGGTTGTTTTAGGGGAACCCTTAAAGTGGATATCAGAAGAGAAGAGAATGGCCATAGGAGAAAACCATCTCAGGTAAAAAAAAAAAAAAGAAAAAAGAAAAAAAGAAAGAAAAAGAAAGAAAGCACAAGTCTAAAGTGTAATTAATCTACAATATTTAAAAGAAAATTATTCTGACTGTGTTCGCTTGTATTCCTTTATGGAGAAGCTATTGGGATTTTTATTTTCCTTCAAGAGTTTATAGCATGACTTGTCTTTGTGAATGTTCTGATGTGGTTTTGTGATCAATGCCCCAGTTGCCATCATTCTGAGCACATATGTGTATACTGATTCATACAACACAGGTACAAGATGATTGAATAGGAAGCCATTTAATGGAAAGAAAAATAGGTTTTCAGCGGTTATGCCTTATAAAAGGAAGTAAAATCTGGGAGAAAGGTATAAACTTATGATTTGCTTTTTAATCTTTTCAATATATCTAGCAAGACAATAAAGCCAAAGCTAATTTTGAAGTAACAAAAACTGCAACCAGTGTTTCCTCTTTTTTCACATGAAATATATACTATATGGTGAAATACTTTCACTACAATCAGATGCATAATTGTTGATTATTTACTATAGTTTGATTAAGTAGGAGAATGATTTGAAAATAAATAATGGTGAAAATTTGTGTATACCAAATTAACTGTATTAAACTCTATAAAATACATTCTATTTTTATTTATTTCAAAACATGCCAAATCATAAAGTAATTACTATGCAGTATTATTTTTCACAATGAAGATATAATTAGGAAAAGCTAAATCATTTTTTATAGGAGGAAATGATTAATGATTGTACAACTTATAATTTTGCTGCAGATGAGCTTAGAATCCTAAAAAAGTACATGGAACTGGTTTTGTATGTGCTCATTGACTTGCTCCCTTACAGTCTGATAGTTCACAAAATTAAGAATAATTTATTTCACTTCAACCTGTTGAACACAGGAGAGTTATAGGCAAGCGTATATTTTGTTTTAAAAGATATAATTTTGTTGGAAAATAAATTTAAATATATTTTGCTGAAAGAGACTGTATGCTCTTTGATGTGGTATAAGTGAACACAAACAGTACCAAATAGCAATAATGACACACTCATCATGTCACTGATTTTAGTGTTCTGATACCATTTTTTTTCTATACTGGAAAGCCTAGTTTCATCTCAACTGTAGACACATATCTATGTATTTAGGATTGTGATTTTTGTGTTCTTTATCAACCAGATCTTATTTGTTTTATGAAAGGTATAATGTCACTATAAATCCTTAAAACCATAACTAAGACTATGTGAATGAATACAAGCACTCTAATGCATATACAATTAATTGAATAATTAATTTCTTTTTAATTTAAACTACATCCATGCTTCATAATAGCATAATTCATATATATGTATATGGATATGGATTCTTAATTAGAACAGTTTAAAATATTCACAATTAAAACAAAAGTAATCTATTAAAAAAAGGAAAAAAATACTTGAAAAACTACTTTTTAATCCTCATGTTTATAAACCTGTATTCAGGTCAGCGTATTTATGAAGGTCTTTAACTGGGAATATGCATCCTGAGAGTACAGCCTTTAAAATATTTAAATTAAAATAATAATATTATTTTTATCCCCTAATTGCATTAGATGTTTAGAGCAAATGCTACATTATTAGAGAGTCCATGTGAGATGATGCCCATTGGCATAAACCCGTAGATCCGATCTTGTGGTGAAGTGGACCGCACAAGCTCGTTTCTATGGGTCTGTGGCAGTGTGGTAATCTGACAAAACACTATGTAGAGTGCTGCTCAGTTACATTTCAGTACAATCCTGCTAACACTTCAGTTTTTTACGTAGCCTTGAAACAATCATAATTACTTTGTTCTTCATGTTATATATTAATCCTCATATGTCTTACAAGACAAGCTTTAATTGTTGGCTTTCTGAAATTATTTGTAGCACAGCCATTCAAGGCTGAATTCAAGTGCAATAAACTGCTTTCAAAAGGTTGGTGTTTTTTTAATAGCTGGCTTCGAGCAAGATCTGAATAGCTGTTGTTGAGAAACTACAGCACATTCTCCGTTAGTTAAAGTGCCTTGTCCACTTCAACAGCAGAGGAAAGTCTATAACTGAATTTTTATGTTACAGTTGAGCCTGTTTCTCTTCAAAATTGAGGCCGAATGCTACTGACTTTTAAACTTACTCACTGTTAGTGGAAGTATGGCAAACGAGATGTCAGAATGTGTTTTATGTGACCTATGCCATAAACCCAACAGATGGGGTAGTCCTGTAAGATACAATTCAAGTTGATTGGTAAACCACTAGAATATTCTATCTACAACCTTGCCAAGTCCTTAGGTATTTGGCCACCATATTTGGAGAAGCTGACTGAAGATATGATAAGGAGTTTGAAGCAACATTGGAAGCTGTGTGCATCCGGGTTGAGGTAGTAGGTTGTATGGTTTAGAGTTACACCCTGGGAGTTAACTGTACAACCTTCTAGCTTTCCTTGGAGCACACTTGAGCCATCGAGGAATTCTTCATCTCTTTAATATGACTGAGCCAATTTCTGTGCAAGAAAGTAATGTGTCATGAGTATGTGAGGCCTTAGTAATGGAAATGATCATTTCAGACCTGATTAGGAAGATATTCTGCTTGTGTCTACTTGTAAACAATGGCACAATGCTATTTCTAATGGGTTGTTATTTTGTGTTTACCATTCTAAAGAACTGGATAGTGAATTAAATTGCATTAATATTGAAAGTTTAGATTTTTTCATCAATGGATTCACAAAATTTGACATTTTATTTTCAAATTGTTCATTGGTCTGTTTTCATTCTATACTTAGAAACTACAAAAAGAATATATCTGTAGATGTTAATAAATTCCATAATATATTATCTGAGTTTTCTCATGACCCATCACTTTCTAACTTATGTTACAGCTATCAATATGTTTATTTATATTTTCCACAATAGACTGTAAGCCCCTTGAGGGCAAAGTCCATGCTTTATTTTTCATTGTATTCTTTTACTTCTTACACATCTTAGACAGTAAATATTTGCAGGATGAATAAATGGGCTATAAGATTTCAGTCTATAAAGAGTTTCTAAATTTGAATTTCCTATATTGACCCAATTAAACATTTATAACTAATTTCCAGATTCTTCTAAGTCAGTAGTATCTCTATTTTTTATGGTTTTAATTTACTCTATACAAACAATTTTAAAATTCGGAAATACTTTTTCTCTGTAACAAATAGTGAATAAATTACTTCATCACAGTTTATATATAATCTTAGTTTTAAATAATACATATTTATGTTAACCATTTAAATATCTTTTTTCAGATAAAATGTTTTTATTTTTAATATCAATTCCATCTACAGGTCATGCCAAATGTCTCATTTAATGATTTTAAAAATCAAATGTTTGTATTTTATATGTTTTTCTTGTCTTCTATACTATCCTTTATTTTTTTATACAACTGAGTTTTATCTGTTGGGAACCCCACAAACATGTCAAGAAATTTATAATAGATAAGGATTTAAAATGTAATTTTAAATTTTGGAAACATTTTTACTTAAAGGAAAGTCATTTTATATACCATGTTATAAAAGCAAATGACACTTTTTAGAATTATTTTGCTTACTGTTCATTTTAGTGGCTCCTAGTATTACAATGTTACTCATTTCATCTTACATATATCATCTTTCAACCCTAAATTTAAATAGCTTTTGACATTAAAACTTTAATTTACAATTAAAAATATCTCGAGAAATCATGGAGTATATCCTATAAATCATATGTATTTTATATGTGTGTATATGGACATGTATATACATATCACATTAATTCTTTCCTTTGTGATCGTTAATCTTTTAGAATAGAATACTTAGGCATCCAAATATTTTATTATTCAAAAATTGCTAATAGTGACAACAACCAAGGAACTTCTGATATATAGAATATAGGAGCCTTAGAAACTGAACACCAATACTTTTCAACCATTGTTTTTTGAGATGTGGTTTGCCTAAGAGCAAGGCTGGTCTGAGCCTTGCTATGTTGCTCAGTATAAATTTGAACTTGTGGTTCTCCTACCTCAGCTTTCTGAGTGCTGGAATTATAGGTGTATGCCACTAAACCTGACCAAAAGTATTATTGTAGATAAATAATATTACCAGTGTCTCTGAAAAAAAATCTTTTCAATGTCATATCCTAAAAAACAAAGACTTCAAGAAATAAAGGGAAAATGGGATATAGGAAAATAGAAGTAGTATCATGTCATATGGTGCTAGTTGAGCACAAAAATGGAAGAAATGGACAAGAAAGTAGTTAGCTAGTATGTGTCTATCATGGTTTAGCCCTTAAGAGCCTAGCATTCATTTCATTTGTATCTGTATATATTTATTTACCCTAATACTGGTTGTATAGATTTGGAGGCCACATGCTATGCACATTGAAAGGATCAAGAAAGTTCTGTTTTCCATTCAATGAAGGAGAGTTAAGCATACTACAGAGGACAACTATTATGTGCAACTTAATAGTATGCTATAAAATACTATAAGAGCGGGCTGGAAAGACGGCTCAGCCATTATGATGCTTGCTGATCTTGCAGAGAACCAGAGTTTAGTTTCCAGCATCCACTTGGGTAGTTTACAACCCCTTTAACTCTAGCTGTGGGTGATCTAATACCCTCTTCTGGCCTCTAAGGACCCCTGAACACAGAACACACACACACACACACACACACACACACACACACACACACACCACACCATACCAAACCAAGTAAAATACTGTATCAATTATAGAATTATGATCATGTCTATGTACTTTCTAAAGGGAACTGTGATTGTAAAAAAAGAAACTGCAACTCATTGCATTGGTTACACAGAAGCAACAGAAATTCTGAAGAGCAAGGGGCATAGTATCAGTGAAGAAGAATTTTAAAACTCCATAGGATGAGAAAGCTACATCTAATAATTACATTTGCCTTTGATCATGATAAATTTTACCAAGGCAACTCTAGGGCTGCTAAAATCCTGTATGCTTCTGGATAAAAATAAAAAAATAGCAAATATAAATATAAACGTTGACATGACTCATGTGGAAGACACCAAGGTCTAAGACCATAGATGATGTGAGTTAGAAATAGGTAAACTGGATCCTAAACTGGAAGGAATGAAAACACACCACATGTTGAGCACTGACTTTCAGTCTCACAGCATCAACCATCCAAACTGCATCATTTCTGAGGTCGCAGGCTTTGCTATACACTGAGGGCTGTACATTTTGGATCAGATGAAACGTTGATGACAACAAAAGCACTCAATTATTAATGAATCATCCTTTACCAAATACATTTTGTGGCAGTGTGACAAATGTTTATATTCATAGTGGTTGACTTAATTTATTTTGTCAATATACTTGGATAATATTTGAAGCTTCCTTTGCCTTCTCTTGTCCTCTCTGATCTACTTTCAATTCTTTGCAGCATGTGACATTACAGTGTGATGGAGGGAGCAGAAGGAAAAGCACAACTCAACATAAGCAATAGGTTGAGCCTTGGGTCAAAAAACCTAACCAAGTTCACTATGCTGTGACTTCACAGTATTGGCAACTAAATTAGCCATAAAACTGTGGAGGAATCGGATAAATTTCTCAGCATGTGTCTTTTTGAAAACAGTCCAGCAGTACATAAACTATGCTATTCGAATAAGTGAGTCATTTTCTGTAAATAATCGTTTAGTTACTTTTGCTTCCTATTACTAAACAGTGACTCACAAGCAGAAGTGATCCCCCAAAGGGTGGGACACAAGGTCTGTCACCCTGAGCCTTAAACTCATGCCTCACTCCTCTGCCAGAGCACATAGTACTTACTGTTGTGGGATGACGGACTCCTGATGATGCCTGTGTTTTCCTTATAAGACCCATTTTGTTTCGTTGTGAAAGGTCTACATGGGAAGCTAGTGGCATGCCTACAAACGTTTTATTTTGTACTTTAATCTCTACTACATAAACAAAACAGCTACTTTTATAACAAGATACTATCATGTTCATCCACAAAACCTTTACTGATTCAGGAAGAAAGACTATTTCTGTTTTGATTCCCCACAGCAATTACTCTGAGTTCCATTAATAATAATAATCAGTACCCAAAGGGATTGTGACTTGCCTTTGTACTTTCTGGTATGTACTTAGAGAGAACCACATTTGTATTGAATCAATGCCTGTTGTTTTGGATTGAACTTTGGATTATTTATGGGTTGTGTGGGGAATCTCTGTACAAAATTATAATAACTTTTGTTTCAGTGTAAAGTTCTATGCTTTCCAAAGTATTTCCAGACACTGAAATGCACTGCTGTACTACTGAGGCATTCTGATGGCATTTGAAGGGTCTACAGTCTAGTCTTAATTAAACCTATGATGTAATGTTTGAAGGTGATTTATGAAACTAACCAATCACTATTTATAATGAGTCCAAAACCCTTATACACCAAATTCAGTTTCTCTTACAACTCATATTTCTTACTGTATCATTGGGGGTTTGAAACAGATCCAAGTATTCCTTGGTGAATTAAAAAAGAAATCAATGAAATAAAAATGTTCTGAAATAGAAGTGCAATCCTACATCAAATAAGACTTACACAGACCTTTCAATTCCAGTATAAGGGACATTAGGGATATCACTTCTCACTTTTAAAATGCTTGAGAGCTGATTTTAAATATTGTACCCTTCCTTCATCAGAACATGCCTTCACCTTCATCTTACTGTGCTACGTGGAAGGTGTGAGTTATATGTGTACATATTTGCACCTTCATCTGAAATCTCCCAAATCCCCATTATGTTCCTCTCCTCTCTCAAAATGACAAAAACCATTATGAAAATGCGAAGTTTTTAGTAATAACGTATTATATGTGTTTGCAATTCTTCTATGGGCACTAAAAAACTTGTTGTTCAATGTATATAGTATAGTCCACAGTTGACCAATTAAGTCATAAAGATTGTGTGTGTGTGTGTGTGTGTGTGTGTGTGTCAATGATACACCTTTGTGTACATGTATGTGACATCAAGTGTCATTTTTCTGTCTACTTTTTTTTTTTTGAGGCAAGAGTCTTTCACAGACCTGGGACACACCAAGTAAGGTAGGCAGGTGGCCAGCAAGCCTCAAGATCTGCCTGTTTCTTCCTTCCCAGTTCTGAGACAGCACCATGTACCACCATGCTTGGCTTCTGAGGACTGAATTGAGATTGACATGTTTACATAGACAGCACTTTATTAACTGAACTATCTTCCTATTCCCAAATAATCTTAAAAAAATTACTACATATATCACATATTTCATAAAATAAAATATCCTGAAGTAATTATATATAATATAAATAAACTATAATTTGTCACCTACGATCTCTAATTTTTGGTTGCTTCATGAGTGTCTTTAATTAGAAAGGAAAACTAGGGAGAATTCTCTTTGAGAGATTTTTTTTTCTATCTTGCATCTGTCTAATTCTATAGTAATTTGAAAGTGATAGAATTTTATTCCTTCTGAAACATCCAACTTAGAGCATCTTATTCATTTTACACTTATATTTTGGTTGGTTCTGATAATATTAAATGGCTTGAGCATGAATGTAGCTGACACTCAGCAAGCATATGTACTTGGTGGAAGACTGGGAGTGAGGATCAGTGGGAGTTTTGTTACCCAAATTGTTACAAACAAGTCCTTATAACTCTTGGGTCTAATCCATAGCACCACAACTAATTATTAGCAATAGTAGAATTAGTAACAATTTGTTGGGTACATAAATATTAACTCAATCATTCTTAAAATTGTTCTTTGTGTCATCTATAAAAAATATTTACTAGCCACATTTGGCTAAAACATTTGGTATCTAGTGTAACTGAAGCATATAATTTTACATTTTCGTTAAAATGTAAAGAGCTGTATGTGGCTGGTGATGAATGCATTAGATTTTTGAAGTGGTGAAGTTTCTATGTGGGTAAAATTTGTTCTATCTCTCAGAAGAAGTGCCCACTTTTCACATTTCCCAGTAGTCCACAATAGCTTGAGAGAGCGATTATTGTATGAAGTTGCTGCTTGCCACTATCTGGACTTTTTAAAAGTTTATTCAGACCTCAGCTCAGATAGAACTGGAAATACTCTCTTACCTATACTGTCAACTTCTCATCTACCTACCTACCTACCTACCTACCTGTCTGTCTGTCTGTCTATCTATCAATCTATCTATCTATCTATCTATCTATCTATCTATCTATCTATCTATCTATCACCTATATTTTATCTGTTATTAAATATGAACTTTTAAAATACTGGCCAAAACTTAATTTGTGTGGTATTTAATTAATAGAATATATATATAGTTAGCCAGCTAAATCCACTGAACAATATTGAAGAAAAAAAAATCAAGGTTTTAAAATGATTCAAGGAATTACATAGTTGATAAACCACTATGTGTTATGCTTAAACATTTGAATGTATAGTATTAGACAGATTATAAAAATAAAGCCTGATTCACTAGATGAGTACAGGGGTCTCCTTTAGACCAGTGGAAACATGAAAATAGCACATTGAGCATGGTCTTATGAAAGTCCCAAAACAGCATGCAAACCTATCATCAATGAAAAGATATTTATCACTTGAAAATACTAAGAAAAGTTATAAAATTATGCTTTTGTATTTAGAAAAACAAAGTATTTTCATTTTACTTCTAGAGAAGTGTTTAGTAGCTCCTCCTCTTAAACATCCTACATGGGATGGTTTGTGCTGTAAAAGTATTAGTTGTTTTTTTTTTTTTAAACATGAGAAAACTGTGCTCAGGATTGTAAATGTGTGTGTATAAATATGTATGTATGTGTGTACATGTATTTGCCACACTTACATGAATCATGGCTCTTACAACTAAAAGCTGTGTGCCTTCCACTACCTCAACCCTTTCCAGACTTCTAGAGACTTTTTCTAGAGCATTGTTTTAATTTAGAAATTCACACAATAAAAGTTCATTGAAGTTCTCCCCCATACTCCACAGGAATATACAAATGGTGTAAGGTTACCCAAACCTGTCTGACAACAGATAGTATATTTGCTCCTAACTAAAATTATCAATTCAGTGAGTTTCAAAGTCTGTATTCTACATCATGATCACTTCTGTTCCATAAACATTTGAAAACAAGGGACTATAGTAATCCCAGCTTTGCAGGCTCCTTATGACCTTACCATTTTAGGAAGTGTTTAACATTCTTCCCAAATTTAGGGTTCAGACATAGCTCACATTTTCTTCCCCATCTTCTAATGATTTTAGTGCAAACTTTGACTTTTTCCCTTCCTTTTCTCAATGTAAAGCCTCTTAGACGATTGACTCTCAATGTCATCCTTCATCAGGAAGAAAGAATGGAGTTGATGTGAGCAGTCTTAGAAAGTCCTCAATGCTGTTCCTTTTCTACACTCTTCATTCTCTGAGCAGTCAATGGTTTTCTCCTTGCCAGTAACACATGCATGGAAGCTCACCCTGGGAGTGAGGAATGACTAAACTTAGAACAAATCTGATCAACATGACAGTGGGAGCTGGCTTTTCCATTATGCTTCATAATAGCTTGTCATCTGTAGGTGGAAATTCAAATACCTCTTAGTATTACGTGATTATTTTTAAGGACTAAATGATTATGTGTATATGACATTGAGCAAGCATGGTGGCTAGTTAGATAAAAGTATATTGTCACCAGTGGTGGCACACACCTTTAATTCCAGCACTCAGGAGGCAGAGCCAGGCAGATCTCTGTGAGTTCCAGGCCAGCCTGGTCTACAGATCGAGATCCAGAACAGGCACCAAAACAATGCAGAGAAACTCTGTCTCGAAAAATTTTTAAAAAAGTATATTGTCAAAACATACACGATATGGTACAGTTCATGTTTTATTGAAAGTCCTAATGCCTAGTGCTACAGAGGTTATGTAGAAGGATACAGTCACAGAAAAGTTAGGGAGGTGCTTGTTTCATATCTTTTGTTTTTCCTGGCTCTTTCTTCTTATCTTTGGACCATCATGGATGGTATAGCTGCCTGGATTACTGTTTTGAACAGATCATATTAAAAACATCTCCATTGTTAGGTAAGACAATATGTCTCACCTCTTCTCTCTGAAATTCCAATCTGTCTTCATGCCTCTGAAGTTAGTTTTTTGCCTTTCATGTATAATGCCTGCTTTAAGAACTGGCACAATCCTGCCACTGCTGTGCACCTGCAAATTTGAGAGAACAACAAATTGCTAATTGTCTTTGAGTTCCTCTCTCTAAAATAGGGACAATGATCTTTTCCTTCTGATTTCTTTAGACTGTGGAGAAAGTAGGACCATTTGATAGAGAGAAAAGGAGCATCCATATTTTTATAAACAACAAATCAAGTCATTGAAAATCATTCATTTGACGTCTTACATGTGTGCACCTAGGAAAGGAGACAGCACAGTGTTTTCTTCGATGTTCACTGCAGAGAAAGAATAGCTCTCCTTTCCTTACTTCTACTCTTTGCCTTTCTGAATTTCCTTCCCTGATGTGTGTTCCCGGGTCCTGCTGCAATAAAGCCAGAGAGCATTGGCATGATTTAATTACTAGTCTGCTAGGTTTGTGCACAACCTTGGTCATATACTGCTATATGGAGCTAGAAAAGTCTTACCATTTTATTCCATTATTTTTTTCTTAATAGCCACCCATTTCCACATGAGCTACAATGGCATGCCATTCCTGTTTGCTAGGATTTTGGTGTGGTTTTAAAAGTCTGTGAAGCTTTGTTCGTTAATTGATTTTATTATATATTTTTGAGACAAGCTCCCCAGAGGCCAGGAATGGTGGGTTCCAAGCATCCTCTTGAGGTTTTACTTTTATTTTGTTTATATTATAAATTATGTGTGTATGTCGGGAGCGGTGGTATTTGTGTAGACATGCAGGTGCCCACGGAGGTGAGAAGAGGACTTAAGATCCTTTGATACTTGTGTTATAGCCAGTTGTGAGATGCTCAGTATGGGTGCTGACAACCTAACTTGGATCATCTACAAGCCTGGTACTCACTCATAAGCACTGATCCATCACTATGACCCCCTTACCTCTTGGCTTTTGACATGGTTCTTGTTCCTTAGGTTGGCTAGACTCCTATGTCAGAATCTTGGATGATTTCCCAAGGCAGGATTACTTTCATTTAGGAAGCAATGTATATGTTTAAAGTTTGGGAGTAAAATAGGTTTGTATGGCCAGTAAGATTTTACTTTACCCATCTTTCTACCCATCTGCAAAAAGACCCTAGACTGTCCCTGGAGCATGGATAGAGGCAAAATACAGGACAGTAAATAACATGTCTACTGACTTAGGTCCTTAGCCATGTTTCCTTTTGAGAGTGTCAGTGACTTGGTGAGTTGTGAGGGTGGCCTTGCTTATTTTCTGCTTTGGATTAGTATTTGAAGTACCTTGGCCTGAAGAAGAAAATCTTCTCAGATTTTATAGACAATTGGGGACAGAGAAAGTATCATTTTTTAAAAAAAAATTTTGCTTAAATAGTTTTGTTACAAATCATTCACTTTGTATGAAATGCTAGCCAATTTAGCAAATAAAAAGGATGGGACAAGGGTTTGATATGAATTTGAAATAAATAATTTTAAAGAGTTTTCTTCTTTTTTAATGTTTATGAGTGTTTTGCCTGCAGGTATGTCTATATTTACTTGAAGTGTGTGTGATGTCCACAAAAGTCAGAGAGAGCTTCGGATCCTCTGGAATTAGAGTTATAGACAGTTATGAACCACCATGTGGGCGTTTGTAACCAAACCCACGTCATTCACTACAACAAGTGCTCTTTATCCACTGAGCCACCTCCTGAGCCCAACAATTATTTTAGAAAACTATTAGTATGTCCAAAATAATCTGTTTCTGTTGTCTATCTGACATTCGTATTTCACTTGGACACCTAATATTTTTGTTAGGTAGCTGTGATTAAAAAGTGTTTTCAATATTAAAGTTTTATTATGGGGACATAATTAATATATTTGCCTGTAGTTAACTAGCTAAAAAAATATACATAATTAAAATATGCCTGATGAGCTATCAGAGGAAAACATACCAAGGAAATGTAAGAATTTATATCAAAGTTCTAAAACAAAAAAAAAAACTTAAAAGAAGCCTTCTTCCTTAAATGTTAGGACTATGTAAAATCAGTGTTTTAGACGGTGCAGTAGCAAGCGAATTCTACCTAGTAGACCCAAGGTGGCTTGTGACATCATCATACATGTCAGTGGATGAAGAATTGTTAGTGCTAAAGCCACACTGTGTGATGACTTCCATGATCGCTTAAGCAGCTTTTGCACTGGCAGAGTCAGCACTCTTTTGTGAGCTCCTTAAGGAAATTTTCTGAGAAAACAAGTTCCACTCCATGCTCCGTTAAGACCTCACTGGTTTTGTACACGCTGCTGCTGCTGCTGCTGCTGCTGCTGTGAGTTTAGAATTGCTGGTTTTGTAGAGATCCATCGCCCTAGCAAGATAAATCTCTTATACATAGCCTACGCTGCATCGGTTTGCCCTCATCTTGAGACATCACACTCTCTGGACATTTTCACAGCTGGATTTCTCTTCTCCTCACCATCTCAGCTGCTCCCACTGTGTAGTGACCCCCACACTTTCCTGTTTTGCATATACCTCTACAGTGCTCAGATTCCCAGCTGAGACTTCTCTACCCTCTCATCAGCTCCCAGTTCCCTCCCATGTTTGTGGACTTGGGCTGGTATTCACAAATCTGGAAATTGTCAATGTCACTCATCAATCACGTATATTCTCTTTTAGTGTTCACATCCAGTGGATATTGTTTTTAAGGAGGAAACTCATCAGGCAAACCAAGCCTAAGCTCCTTTGCTTCATACAGAAAGCCATAAACACACAATGATTAAAAAATGTTTTCAAAAGTCGTCATCGAGTTACAGTCAAGGCAGGAGCATGGGTTGTGCCATGAAGTTAGTCTTTGTGAGGCTGAGCTTCTCCTCTGTAGTGTGGCATCATTACAATCACAGAATGGTATGTGTGAGATTAAGAACTTAAAGGTCTTAACTGAATGACATAGAGTGGGTGTTCAGAAAGCATTCGTTGTTACTTTACTGCCCACTCTTTTGCTTAAAGAAAAGAGGGAATGTTGGAGACAGTGAGTGAGACAAGGCTTTCATTAGAGCAAAGAACCTTAAGTTTCCCCATCCTGAGAAATTTCTTTTTTCCGATCCTAGATAAACATTCATGTGTCACTTAACAACTGACATTAATGATCATAAATTCAGTTTGGGGGAGTGTCATTGTGTAAATATCACAGAGTACACACAATTAAAATGGTACCGCTTACTGTCCTTGTAGGCAGATGGTTAAGTATACCTGAGCTGTGACTGTCACACAGTACATGACTGAAGCTCTTTGGCATATAATCATGTTCTATGTGTTTTATGACTCCATAATCTTTCTGTGCTCACATTTTCCTCCCAAAACTAGCATGTAGTTGAAGTTCAGTGTTCATGAATGAATGCAAGCAAACATGAGTGAATGGTAGTAACCCATGTTGTTACTATCCTTCTACCTGATAATAACAATGTGAAAGAGATGTGTATTTTATTGTTTCTGTGGATATTTAATAGTAAGTCATAGTGCACTCCTGTGATGAGATTTTGTAAGGTTGCCCCTTATTTCTGTTAGATCTATACTAACACACCATATTTTAATATAGCCCACATTTAAAACTAGTTTTCTTTAAACTTCTTAAGTTCTTTCCCTCTCTGTATTACTTACTCCAAGAGCTATGTGTGTTTTTAAAAGCAGCTCCTCTGAAAGACACTGAAGTAATTCACAGTCTGCTTCCATCAGATCAACACAAACTCATCTCACCCATTCCCCATCTCCTGTCTCTGCTACTTCTGAGATCCCACTTGTGAATTACTACTTCAGATGCATGCCTGATGTAGTGTAGTGGAAGGCCATTGAGCTACATAAACACAGGTTTGGACATGAGGCTGACAGTGCACATATACAGTAGTATCATTTTGTATGTGGAGAGGCAATGTCTAAATCTTACATTCAATGCATTTGTAAATGGCCTAACAAGGCGTCATTGAGCTCTTGTAGGATTAAATGAGATAGCAGCATTTAATTTTTGTCATAAGCAATATGGAGCAAAGATGACAATAAGTTGAAGCTATTATAGTGAAGTAAAAATGAGTATGAAAACTTTTGACTGTTCTATTCATTTTTTTAAAATTTTTATAGCACATATTATTTATATAAAATCATAGGCTGTAAAATAAGATGCTCATAAATATGCACAGTGTACTTTAGTCATACCCAACCCTCCTTTACTCTCAGATAGTGTCCCTTTTACACTTACTGCATGTCTTCCAGAGTGTGTGTGTGTGTGTGTGTGTGTGTGTGTGTGTGTGTGTGTGTTTGTGTTGTGTATGCATACACATGCACACATGCATGCTTAATACTTTGGCATCATTTTACTTTCTGGAAAATTTGCATTCATTCTTCAAGATCTGCTTATCCTCAGTGTTCACACTAAGATGTCAGGTTAGTCGTGTTGAAGCAGCCTGCTATGGCATTTCCACTCTCCTGCTTCTTAGTTAATATTGCATCCTTTTGCATTGTGTCTTATTCCATAAACTATCACAAAAATGGATGGGTCACACAGATAATAACTGTGAAGGAGACTCCGGCAGTTATTTACTAAAATTTCCTCATTTAGGGTAGGGGAGATGACTCTGTGGGTAAGAATGCTTGTTGCATAAGCAGGAAGACTCAAGTTCAGAGATCAGGACTCACTATAAAAAGCAGGCGATGGCTGCTCACATACCTGTAACTTCAGCACTCTGGGAGTGGAGACAAAGGAAACACCAGGGGCTTGCTGGTTGCAGGCCTGACTAGTTCCAGGTTCAAAGAGAGACATTGTCTCAAGAGATTTAGGTGGAGAGTGATCAAGCAAAATGCCTAGTCTCCTCCTCTGGCTGCCATAAGGGTAAATACAGATGTGCCTAACCATGCATATGCATGTGCATACACCACCACACACACCTATGTACTTGCACACACAAATAATAATTCTATCCTTATTCAATAGCAACAATTGCAACACGAAAGCTCAAACTCTTCAACAAACTATTTGGGGGAAGTATTTCTACAGTATCTGCTGACATAGCAATGGGTGAGTTTCTAAGAAGTAGAAAAATAAGTTTGTCTGTTTGGCTTGGTATTCACAAGATTGACAGGGGACAGACCCACAGCAGAAGGTATTTCTGGAATAAAGGGAAATCTTGTAACAAGTGCCTATGACAAACCTAGAAATTCTTGCTTAGTACTTTTTGTGCTATGCTACATTTTTGTAGCTGGAGAGCTTTCTCTCCAGATCCCACCAACACATTTCCATACAGAACATCCCACAGCACATTTGTGTGTGTGTGTGGGGGGTGTACAAATTTCAGCTTTTCTCCTGTTTAGAGATAAGACCTCACTATTTGGTTCAGGTTGTTTCAAACATGTGGTCCTCCTGCTCCAGCCTTCCAAAGGCTGGTGTTACTGGTGTCGGGCAGTCTTCAACTTCAAATTTCATCTTATTTTCCAGATTCCCTTTATAAAAATTGCTCCTAAAATTCTTTGGACATCCATGAGTGGTCCCCAAAAGACTGATCTTTACGGGACCTGGTAATTCTTTGGATTCTGCATTGCACCTGCCTATCCTCTGTCTTCTCAGGATATCTGCTCTCAGAGGCCAACCATGGATGAAGTGAAGAAGCAGAAGTAGCATTTTTTTGTTGTCACTCACGTGTTTGTCCTCCCTCAGTTAAGGAGAAAAGAGGAAGACATACAATCCTCTACCCTTCTATGAAAATGGAGTGGTCCTTTGTGTGTCCAACCACTGGTTACTTCAGTATCAATTTAGTAGTCATACTCAGTTTTGATGATCTTGGCTGTCTACAGACTATTGTTAGGGTTGTTAACCTCCCTTCTACTGAGAAGGGAGAAGAGAGAAGGAGGGAGCAGAATCATAAGGATTAGTGCTTAATTGAGGGGGAAACAGAAGCTTGTTCAAATTCAGTTTTCCTCTCTTGCGTTGTAGTGTGCTTCTATGAACAAACTTCCCCACTGTCTCTCATGAGAGCTACCTTATGCAGTGATCCACGGCCGAGCCCCAGGTGGAGCTCCGAGAGTCCAATCAGCAAGAGAGATGAGGGATTGTATGAGCGAGAGATATTGAGTCCATGATTGGAAAAAGCACAGGGACAAATAGCCAAACTAGTGGAAACGCATGAAGTGTGAACCAATGGCAGAGGAACCCCCATGGAACTGGACCAGGTCCTCCAGATAACTGAAATAGTTGATTAGCTTGAACTGTTTAGGAGGCACCCAGCAGTGGAGCCAGGACCTGTCCTTGGTGCATGGGTTGGCTTTTTGGAGCCTGGGGCCTATGCTGGGACTCTGCTCAGCCTTGGTGTAGGGAGGAGGGGACTGGACCTGCCTGGGCTGAGTCTACCAGGCTGGGCTGACTCCCCAAGGGAGACCTTGCCTTGGAGGAGGTGAGAATGTGGGGTGGATTGTGAGGGAGGGCTGGGGGCTAGGAGGAGGGAGGACGGGGGAATCCATGGCTGATATGTGAAACTAAGTTAATTATAAAATAAAAATACTATTAAAAAAAAAAAGAAGACTAGCTTAAAGACATTAACACAGCTGAGAAATAACCCAAAACAAAAAAAAAATTAAAACATTTGAGTGGAGAAATAAGCCTCAGTGAGTCTGTGATTTTCTTGGTTCCAGGAGAAGAGGTAAACAGAGGCTGAGCTACCCCAGCATTAGTTCCAAGAGTTTGAATCTCCTACTATGGCCAAGACCTTTCTTTATCAGATGCCTCATTTGTAGAGCTCTGATAACATCAAAAGTTCCTGAACAGTCACTTGTTATATACTTAGAATAGGATCTGCCTAGTGCTAGTGGTCAACATTACTGTTATTTGTGAAAATTGTCATCTGACTTGAAATGCATGGGGAGTGCTCATATTTCTCTTTACATATAAGAGAATCAATTTCTTTTTAAATTAGATGGTAGGGAATTCAGAATTTACTTCTTCATTTCTTAGATGACTTTAGAACTGATTTCTTTTTTTTATTAGATGATCTTCCATCACTGCATTTTTAGAAAAAAGCATTTTGAGCATGTGGAAAATGAATATACCCCCCTGGTGTCTTTGGCAGCAAGCACATTGAGAGGATGCATAAATTTACATTAAAAGTTCATCTCTGTCTTGACATTGCCTTGAAATTCATCTCCATAGGGTGATACTTTAATAATGACTTCTTGTAAACAATTGGAATGGATTCAGACATAGGTTAATACCATCTCTGGTAAACATCAAGAAGATAATTTCTGATTGATTTTTATCGTATATCTTGTAGATCTACCAGTCATGTATCATTGTCATCTTTCTACTAAATCCAGACACTACATGATATGATGGGTTGTTTACAGCCCAATCCTTCCATTTGACGGGGAACCAGGAATACTTCCCCTCAAGAAAGAAGAAAACCTTGTGTTAGTGGTTGTCAGTGAAAATCTGTCTCTACAAGTTTGTGTCATAGGAGCATTAAGATTCTTTATACGACCATCATTTCTAGCATTTAATTTTCCAAATGTATTTTCAAAAAACATGTCATATTATGGTCCATTACCAATCACTAATGGAGAATTTTATGACTAACTTTTGGAGCAAAAATGAGTATTTGCTGTGTGAGGATACATTTGCAAAACTAGATGTGGTAACATTTAAATGGCCACTTATTGCTAGTAGAGTACTGCTCTGACTAGAGCCTAAAACTTAGATTTCCATTTCATGGCATCATTATCTTCAAGGCCAGATGGATGTATTTTGCACTTAAAGAGCATAAGGGAAACCAATTTGATGGAAATAGGCTGTGTCTTATCATTAGGAAATTTAGAAATGGAAAAATAATGACTTGCATAATAAATGTATGATCAGAGACCGGGTCCATCTCCCAATATAGTTTGTTTTTTTCAAGAAACAGGGAAGCAACACACATCTCTACTAGATGCTCCTTTATTCAAGAATGGCTTCAGTATCCAAGGTCAAGCTGAGCAGGGTAACTCTTTCATTGTGTGGATTCTTCGATGACTCATCTTTTCCTTCTATCCATGAAACTTTTATTTTATGCCCATTTTGTATTCGAAATTTCTAGAAAATAGAGCTCTTAAAATAATGCCATCGTCATTGTTTCTATCTTATTTTTAACTACTATGTGGGCTGTGAGGATCCATTAAACAGTTTTACATTCTTTCTTTACTGATGTCTCTACAGTCTGTTCCCAACATTGCTGAGGATAGCTGTAAAGTAAACAATGATTTAGTGACAGAATTTATACAGTGCCTATAGTGTAAATATTGCTGGAGAGAGGCTTCTTAGTCTAGAATACACATCCTGAAAAGCAAGGTGATAGCTTGTGAAGTTTCTTCTTTTACATTTTGACTTCTAAGATTTACTCATACTTACATAAACCTCAAGTGTTTATTTTATAGCTAATCTTCACTGAAAGCTCTTCCAAACTTCATTTCCGTGTTGTTTAAAGTACAAAGGGTAGGATAAAGAAATAAAATAGAGGTTAAGCAACCTGTCTGAAGCCTCAAGCTAGCTGCTGACTGTGTCAACAATCAGAGATTCAAACCACACTGGATTCACTGGTCCTTTAGAGGGTTCATTGTTTCTACCTGGCTTTTCTCAGAGTATGGTTCAGTATCTTTATTTGTCAATGTAAAATACTCTTTACATTATTAAGGCGTTTAAATCATGCAATGCTAATATTCTAATGTAATGTATGACAACTAACTACCAGTAATATAATATGCCAAATGTTTATTTAATTGCTAATTCAGGATCGATAATCCTGGGGATAATTTTTGCTTTGTTTTGTTTTACTTTCAGGAAGTCACATAGTTCCAGTAATTAGTGGTAAATGAAAGCACAACCTGGTAAAATGCCTTCAGACTTTTAAAATCAATTTAGTGACATGAATACTCAAGAGGCTTCCAAAGTTGTTTCTTATCACAAACTTAAGAATGACAGACATGTTTAGGGAAGTTAGCTGGATTTTTGGAAACAGATACAAGTAGAAAACTTTCTAAACGATGAAAGAGAAAAAGTTCAATGGAAGCATTTTTCTGTACACTGAGGGCTGCAGATTACGAGATGTTCCTGAATTATCCTTGGAAAGGGTCTGAGGCAGGAGAAATTAAAAAGCCCCCTCACATATGTGGCATCATGCCCGAGGTGAGGCATTCCCTTCCTGCTCCATTCTTGAAACATTTTCCTGATTCAGATCAGAAGTCTCCTGTATGCTTGACACAACAGGATGTGTATTCGTGACTGTCTACGCAACCTTTTGTCCTACTAGACACTTGACTAGGAGGGTAGGACTAGGCGTCCAGGTATCTGGGCTGTTTCACCCTAAGTAATCAACTCCCACTATATGAACGTATTCAAATATTAATGAGTTTCTATGGAATTCTTTAGCATTTATACACACCAGTTCTCATGCAAAGATCTCTGATTTTTCTTTCTCCCGAGTGAGTGACAGCTACAAGCTGAAACTCCAGCAGGCTTAACAATATGAATGGCAGAGGGAGGAACAGAAGCCCATCCATTCCCTTTCTTACTCTTTCATTCAGCAGATTTATCCTGAGAGAATCTTCATGTGTCAGACATTATGTCAGACCTGAGGATCTAAAGATGAATATGTTAAGATCCCCTGAAACTCTGCCTAGTCACAGAGATAGACTATAAACAGTAATTATAACGCATTGTGATAAGGGCTTTGACAGAACAATGCACTCTCTGCTCTGGGATTTCTAAAGAAGGAATAAATGACTGTGCACACCAAATTGCTCCATTTAATTTTAATCTACTTTTAATAGTCATTCTAGTCTGATTGTTTAGTATGTAACTACCGTAATTCAGAAAAAGGTAGGAAAAGACCTATGCAAATTAATGAAAGTTTAAATATTGCAATTCTATTTCTAAACTAATTAGTGCTCATTATTGTTCACATTATACATTTAATTTGAATCTCAAACAGAAATCTATATAAAGTCTAATGTGGAAAATGTTTAAATGGTTTGCTTAGAAAAAAATCATTATTGTTGTCATTTATATAACTTTGAAATCTAAAGAGAAATCTCAAAAGAGGATTATTTTCATATGCACCTTTCAAGAACAGGCATATGGAGGAATTAGGGTAGGGTACAACATGTCGTGAAGATGGCTCAGAGACAGTCAGAAACATGAACAGTGTTCTAGACCACAGGTGGGTGCCTGAGCTTTGAGTAGACGTTCATCTGCTATTTGTTTGTTTTTGTTTTTGTTTTTATTATTATTAAATCTTGTATAGAAAAACCTTTTGGCCGGATGAATAGATTTATTTCACTTGTCATAGTTTATCAATACTTTTTAATGGGAAAAGAAATAACTATGGAAAAATTATAGCATTTAGTAATGGCAATTAAAATATTTTTCTGAATTAATAAAAAATCAAAATCAGAAAAAGTTTCTTAACATTTCTTAATAATCATCAAGCTATTGCGACCGAGAGCAACAAAAGCTCATTAATAACAAGACATGAACATTCCTGGAATAAAAAAATTTAAGTAAATTGCCATTATAAATTGTTACATTTATTACTTTTTCTTTAAAAAATTGGAAAATGATTTAAAATTTTATTATTTTTGTACTTTCAAGTTTATTTTTTGGATAGAGACTTCATACTTATATTTATTAGTGGGCTACATTTTGTGGTTTTCAAGGGAGAATAATTAGTATACACAGAGTCTTAAAGTTTTATCATTCACAAGATAAGTGTACTGAAAGTCACATGTAATATTATGTTTACTTATTTTTGTTCTGAAACACCAGAATTTCTTCTACCAAACTATAGCACTGTATCAGAAGACAGACACCTCCCAATAATCCCTATACTTCTTCCTCAGCCTCTGGAACCACTACCCCCTCTTTAAGAGATCAGCTTCCTCGGTTTCCTCATGAGTGGGATCATGCAGTGTGTCTTTCTCTGTCTGACACATAAAATAAAGTAAATGCATCTAAAATCTACAGTAAACAGAATAGATATGAAAAGGTCTAAAGCAAAGGTGGACAGAATGGCGCTCTGTTTCAAAGCTTAATTTCAAAAGCTGAGAGTGATCAGTAGCCAGTGGTTAATTCCACACCTAAGGAGTCAGCAGTGTGTTTAAGAGGAAAGGGAAATCAAACCGATGAAAAATGGGTAGAAGCCTATGGTGGGGGGGCAGTCACAGCTCTCAAGCATCCGAGGAATGCAATTCAACACATTCCAGGATTGCCTCCCCCGCCAGCTGTGGAGCTGCTCTGCCCAGTATCTATCCATCCACCTTAGAACACTTTGTAAACAGAAATTAGCAGGAGAAACAGATGCTTGCTCTTCTGTGTTTCCTATGGAGCTCTACTCTAGTAACCCTTTCTTTTGTAATTAGAAGAAAGTCATAGTCATTGTGAAAGAGAAGAGCCCTGTACCTTAAGACGCTCTGAGAAAAGAGTGGAAAGGGCAGAGGAAAGAGACAGTAGCTAGGATTTGCTAGCTAAGATAACTTCACTTCCAGTCATTCTTTAACTCTCTGCTCACATTCCCTCATATCATCCCCATTTAATTCTTATGTTGCATCAATGTAAGAATGCAGCAGGAGTGTTTATTGTTGATAGATGCTACACCTCCTTGTCTTGGGTCAAAAAATCTATTCCTTGTGAATAGAGATCAGTAGAGAACACGCCTTCTTGCTCACATTTCTTCCAAGTTTCTGATTTACTGCTGCCGGACACCAGGGATAGAGAGGGTTTTCAGATAAGCTTAGTTTGCAGGAAGTAATTGAGTCAGCAGATTATACCATTGTTTCCTTCAGATCCGGTCTATGGATTCCCTTCTGAATGATTTGAGACTTTGGGAACTTGGAAGCCTTCAGAGTTTCTTGGTAAAGTTCACTCAGGGAGCTAGACTGCTGAAGGTCAGCAGCCACCAAAGCCACCATAAGCCAATGGCTTTTCTCATACTCAAAAAGAATAAGATAAGGAGGACATGGAGTAACCAGATTAACTAAAGCCAAGTAAGAGGAAAAGGACTTCATAGAGTGGGAGGGATTCCAAGGAATACTCCTGTGTTGACCTGCCCAGTCTTCTCTTATGAGACTTATGGAGAGAGTTAGACGGAGTCTGAGATAATCTTACTGGGTTGGTCCATCAGAGTGAGCCAGTAAAGAGTTGACATGCCCTAAGCATGCTCCCTAGTGTCAATCACTCACCCATTCCAGGAAGGAGAAGTGAGTGAGTGCTTTGGGGCTAAGCTCACCTCCACTTGGACCCTACTTTACTGCATGAGAGAGCTGTCTGCTGTCTCACAGGAAGCCCGGAGTCCCTCCTGCTCTAACGTGACCTGCTTCCATTGCCTTTACTTTCTATTGAAACATCATAGCAATATTATGGGTCAGAGAAGAAGAAGAAAAAGGAATCCTTCATCCAAAGTGTGGTGGCTGAGCCTTCTGGCCAAGTGAAAACTATGAATCCCAATATCATTAACAATAAATGCTTAAAGCTTTTCTTCCTTTCCAGCTACAATTTCTGTGAACCTCACCAGAAAACTCATTTTAATAAAACAAACAAACAAACAAACACAGTCCTAAACTTCTCACGCAAACATACTAGCTCCTGCTGTTACATTGTCAAATTATGCTCATATCTGAGGCATCCCTAAAACTACCCTGTACTCTTATTTATCAAAAAAGAGACTGGAAAGACAATGTTTCTCAGTAATCCTTTGGGGTAGAACTGGAGAGCCACCACGTAAGTATAAATAGCTAATGATAAGACACTTAAATGATAAGACACTTAAGGCCATATTCCCACTGGATGTGTCATTCTCTCCCTGACAATCACGCTCTTAACCCTGATGTCCAAAAGCTAGCTTAAAGGCGTCATACTAAATAGGACTCTTTTCCGAGAAGCCCACATGAATTCTCTCAGGAGTGCTTTCACCTTTCTCTGAGCGTGGTTTTTTCTTTCTTTCTTTCTTTCTTTCTTTCTTTCTTTCTTTCTTTCTTTCTTTCTTTCTTTCTTTCTTTGTTTCTATTTGTTTGTTTGTAAGGTCTTTTGTTTTAATTTTTTCAATCATGTATTGACTCTTGTGGATCTTTCACTCATCAAAGTACACAGCCTGAGATGACAGGTTCTATATTGTTCTGTGTGATAGCCCAACTATCTGATTTTATCTCAGTCAGTCTCTAAGACATTAACGAACATCTCTGAGTGCTGAGGGCTCAGGACAGGCCAGTACCCCTCCCCTGTTGCCATTGATATTCTCCACATAAAATATATTTTGTTTTAGATTTTTGACAGGTTATAAGTTAAATTGAGTCTCATGTAACTGAAACTTCTACTATAAACAAGGAAGATAATCATAGTGAAATCTATTATCAGGATTTTTTTTCTGAATTTATTATAAATGATATATTAAACCTTGTCATTATACATTAACCTTTCATCTAAAATCTCCCTATTCCAACTTGACATAAATCTGGAGATAATCTAATTTAACACTGAGTTGTAGTTATGATCAGTATAAGTTCAGTTATCATCTTGCTTTTAACAATCATCTTTTTTCAATATTATATATATAAGAGATATTAGAGTTACCTGGTATCACAAAACAATCCTTAGAAATATGTCAGTCTTGCTATTTAAACTACCCTTTATGAATATGTAAAACAAAATATTTTTTTAAAAATAGACTTTTCTTACCATTTACCATTGTATTTGAAGGTGAATTTTTGCTAATTCTAGTTTAGTCAACTATTCCATTCTAGTTAATATGATATCTTGTTAGCGAGAGTGACTACTTTTTATTGGACCCAAAGCTAGAAAACATATTTTTCCTAAAATGGTTACATTTCTTCAAGGCATTCTGCTCTGTATTGTTCCACTAGTACTATCTGGGTGGTGTTTTCCTAATACTAAAGTTATATATTCTGGATTCTTTTGATGGTTGTTTGTATATATTCCAAACTTACTATTTGTGAATTTTAGAATAAATAAAATAAATGGCTTTCCTTTTCTGGTCACTTCCAGAATATATAATTAACTTCACTACAAACCCTCTAGTGAGAATTTTCCCATTTGTGTTGGTCAATGGAGAAGCACAGATATAGGAGGTGTATTTGCTAAAGTATGGATAACATTTTAGTACTGAGACCAATGTGGTTTGTAAGCCAAATAAGTCTCCTATTTTTTTGTCTCTCATGCTTATAATTTCCCACTTACATTATGATCCTTGAGCAGGGGGAGTAAATGGATTTATGAAGGCAATATAGATGGAAATGATGGACTAAGAAATAAGTAGATTGATAAGTATATTTCAGTTATTCCAAATATCATAATTAAAACTTCAAAAGAACTACTCTAAGTATTCATAATTAAAAATGGAAGAGTAGGCATAAAAGGTCAAATAATAGCAAATCCTCAGTATAACCCTAAAACTGGACCTCTCAAAAGTATACAAATATTGAGTACAATTAGGAGTTACAAATAGGTGTTAGTGCTGGACTTTCACTCTGAACCACCACCATTAACTGTCATGATTATGACCATATACTTTACAGTCTAAACTCATAAAACCAAACATTTCAAACTCTTGAGAGTAGACCCTGTTCAATCACTGTGTTAGGTTCCTATCAACAAACATTTTTATTTTAAAATTCTTATGGGGAGTAGGGAGAAACAAGGATATAGGGTGAGGTTTTCAATTTTAGAGTCTAAGGTTTGGGGCCATGTAACAGTTAGTTTTTAACTTTATAGTACTCTTTTATCATTTGCCACAAAAGCAGGTTGACTACCTTTTTCCTCAAGCAAGCTTTTGGAAATAATCCAAATCATTTAAATTTGATGCATGTGCTCAGTTCCTTCCCTTGCTAGTTGACTACTTTGTGAAACCTAGCATCAACATTTTTATACATTTTTTTTAATTAAGAATTTTTTATTCATTTTACATACCAATCAAAGATCCCACACCACCCTCCAGCCTTCCCCTCCCACCCCACACCCCATTCCTTTCTACAAGATGATTACCATGGGTAAGTACATTTAGTAGAGGCAGGTCCAAGCCCCTCTCCCTGCTTCAAGGCTGTGCAAGGTGTCCCATCACAGGTAGTGAACTCCAAAAAGCCTGCTTATACACTAGGGATGGATTCTGATCCTACTGCCAGGGGACCCCTTAAGCAGATCAAGCTACCTACACAACTGTCTTGCTATGCAGAGGGCATAGTCCAGTCCCATGTAGGCTCCACAGCTGTTGATCTAAATTTCATGAGTTCCCACTAGTTTGGTTCGGTTGTCTCTGTGGGTCTCTCCATCATGATCTTGATGCCCTTGCTCATAGAATCCCTCTTCTCTCTCTTCAACTGGACTCCTGGAGCTTGGCCTGGTGTTTGGCTGTAGATCTCTGCTTCTGCTTCCATCAGTTACTAGAGAAAGGCTCTATGATGACAGTTAGGGTATTCACCAATCTGATTACTGGGGTAAGCCAGTTTAGTTGCCCTCTCCATTATTGCTAGTAGTCTAAGCTGGGGTCATCCTTGGGTATTCCTGGGAACTTCCCTAGCACCCAGTTTCTCCCCTAGATACCGTGATGTCTCCCTCTATTATGGTATCTCTTTCATTGTTCTCCCCCTCCCTCCCTGTTCCAGTTCAACCATCCCATTCCCTTATGTTCTCATTCCCTATCCCCTACCCTCCATTGCCCACCCTTCATCCCCAGTTTACTCATGGAGATTTCATCTATTTTCCCTTCCCAGGGCGGTCCATTCATCCCTCTTTGCATCTTCCCTGTTAGTTAGCTTTTCTGGAGCTGTGGGTTATAGTCTGGTTATCCCTTGCTTTACATCTAATATCCACTTATTAGTGAGTACAAACCATGTTTGTCCTTCTGAGTCTGGGTTATCACACTCAGGATGATATTTTCTAGTTCCATCCATTTGCCTGCAAATTTCATGATGTCATTGTTTTTTTACTGTTGAGTAGTACTCCACTGTGTATATGTACCACGTTTTCTTAATCCATTTTTTGGTTGAGGGGCATCTAGATCATTTCCAGGTTCTGGCTACTTCAAATAATAGCATCAACATTTAAGATGTTATTATGAAGGGCATCTCAAAACAGTCCACTAAAAGCCATAAACAGCAAATTTCATTCCATCTGCCCTAAAGCAAGTTTATTTTATTTCCATGTGCTCTATTTGATTTGCTATAGTTAATACAATCCACCCATATTTTTCAGGAACTCTTTATGGCCTAAGAACTTTAGGCAGCGGCTGCTTGATCAAGCCTAGCACACCTTTCGCTCTCATTTTCTCACTGGTGAGCATCACAGATACCATGCATCAGTGGCAAGTCATGGTATTTATCACATAGCACACCACAGTTTCCTTTTGGGAAACAAAATCTTACATATTTACATGTATCTCTTGCCTTCATGTTCAACTTAGATTAAATTTTCTGCTTTTTAAAATTCAAATGAATTAAAAAAAGTACTTGAGGCTCTCCCCCATATATAAGATAATTACTTACTTTACTGTGTATATTTCTTTTGTGTGCATGGCAATCTTTGCAGTCAAATCAACACACACATGCATGCACACACTGTCCATTTTTTGTTTCGACAATCCTGACTGTATTTGTCAATATTCTTTCTGGCCCAGATTTCTTATATATAAATTAGATTAAGTGCACAGATCTGTTATATCATTCAAAGAAAGGTAATTTTAAAAGTTTGGGAACAGTTTTGAAGAATATGTTGGTGATGCTGGAAAGACGGCTCAGTGGCTAAGTATACAGGTTGCTCTTCCAGAGGACTAGGATTTGATACCCAGAATCCACATGGCAGCCAACAACTTTCTGTAACTCTAGTTCTAAGGGGATCTGGTACCCTTTTCTGACCTCCATGATCACCAGGCAAGCACGTGGTGAACACACATAAATGGAGGAAAAATACCTAGATACACAAAATAAAAATAAATGTTCTTAAATGTTTTTTTTTTTTTTAATGAATTGGTGCAAGGTGGTGTAGCTTTATAAAGATGACACCACCATCTTATGGGATGTAGCAAAAAGGGCGTGTCTTGTGCCAAGTTAACCTCCTTCAGTTAGTGCTTAGCAGCATTTAATATAAACTTTTCCAGTCTGTGTTTACCCACTCAAAGGATGCTCCTTCTTAAAAACAAATGTCTGAATACATTCTCCTTCTGATGGGTGTATGGTAAAGATCTGGTTACAGGTGCATTTCCTCCATTGAATCTATTTAACATGATTACCTAAGTGTAAGTGAATGTCAAAGGGTAAAAAGAGAAAGAAGTCCCTGTGATGAAATAAATTTGCTAATATACATATAAGGGATAGTGAGTGCTATATGTTATTAGCATAATAAACTCTTCCAGTGTGAACATATAATACTGACTTTCTCTAATTATTACACCCATATTTGAATTTATTTTTCTATTCAGTATCTATTGAGTTTTGAATGTGGACATTTCTTTTTCATTTTATACTGAAATTTGAATAGGTTTTTTAACATGCATTATCTATTTACAGGGAAATGATGGCTTTTCAAAATGAAATAGTCTGTGTTATCTGCTCTATTCCTTTTGCTGGTAAAAGATTAATTTTGCTTTTTATTGAATAATTGTCTGTATAATTTTTACATTTCTTTGAAGTAATGTGTATCACTTTTAAGTAGGCCTATTTATTCAACTAGAATATATAGACCTTTTACTTTGAAATGCTATAAATTATCATATTTTGTACCATGATTAAAATATTTAATACTCCAAAAATATTTGTGTGCAAATAATCATAATAACTCTATTATTTATATTGTATATATTTATATAGACTCAGATGAAAACATGAAGTATTTATCTGTGGGGTGGCTTAAAATGTCCGTTTTTTTACAGGACTATTTCATATTTTTATAGCAGCAAAATTCACAGCACATTCAGTTTTACAGACTCAAAATATCAGGATATTAAGCTTTTGTCAGAGGAACAGACCCTCTCACACTTTTTAAATGAACCTAATTCATGTAATGTTCATGACTTGCTTTTTTCTTTCTTTAAAGATGGTTGGCTAAGTTGAGTTAAACCACTAATACAATGGTTTTATAATACCAGGTTTTATGCTTTGTTCAATTTATACACTGTGTATTGCAATCATTAATCCATCCTCTCTCAGATGCCATTTAGCTGAGGACAGCCAGTCTCATGCCTGGAAGTATCAGCATATACTTGACAGGTAAGTAGATCAATGAGTTTACATAATGTGGTATTTCTTACAGCTGTGTTCTGCACAGGTGGTACCAACACAGCTAGAGTGATGTTTTTGGTTGTTTTGTTTTGTTTTTTTTTTTTTAATTGTAGTTAGCCAGTCTTCCTCTTGATGCTTATAGTATCTTTTTCGTTAATTGCCAGCATGTTCTTTTCTATTTATTATTTTCAGTAGGAAGGAAAGGAAGGAGCCTTAAGATTATTAGCCTCCTTGTGTTTTCATTCTGAAGACTCATGTATTACTTAAACTATTCTTTAATTAGATCCATTCTTCTTTAAGACTTTTAAAACTAGTTAGTCTTATCCTAATAATTTATCTTTAAAATTTCAATTAAGGCTAGTAGTCAACAGTTTCCTCTATATTCCTATTCTAGAACCAACCGAAGCATGTTTTCTGATTATAAGCTCAATATAAAATAATTCTCTACCTTGATGAGAATAATGGTTATTGTGACCTGAAGCTCCAACTTGCTCCTGTATTGAAATACTCAATTACCCTGCTACTTTTTCCTTATTCAAGATCTACTTTGCTAGTACTTTCTTTCTGTTCCTCTTGGGAAGCTCTACTAGAAAATATATATTGAAGTTTTCCATCATAAAGGGAAAAATTGAGATATTTTATTGTCTGAAAACAAAGTCTAATATATTATTATAGTAGCTATGACAAATAGGATTGTGAGGTAATTAAACTAAATTATATGACATCTAAATTTCAATTGAAGACAATTAGCCAAAATTAATAGATATTTTTCTGAAGTAGTTGGTAAAGTACCAAAGGAAAAGGCTATGAAAATTCACTAGGTTTGAAGAATAAATCATTTATATTTTTAATATTTTTGTAATTATAATTGTATTATTTCTCCCCTTCCCATTTTTCCCTCCAACCCTTCCTATGTATCCCTAACTCACTCTCAAATTCATGATCACTTTTCTTTATAATATATATATATTATATGTAATATATATATTATAGATAGATAGATATAGATTATATAGAGAGATAGATAACTAATATATATGTGTGTATGAGTGCATGTGTATGTATATATATATGTGTGTGTGTGTGTATCTGTTACCTGTATGTATATGAATTCAGGGATAATAGCTTTTACTGCATAAACAATTGGATGCTTCTCCAGGGGACTGTCATTTCTCCTGCTCTCAAATTTCTCCAGTTAACCGTAGTTATTTGTCTAGAGTTGAAGTTTCTCTTTGCAACAGATGGGACCATTACAGAAAACCACAACCAAATAAAATGTAGAGGAAAAAGAGAGCATGTATTTCCCAGTTCCAACTTATACATCTACTACATACTTCCTATACCTAACGCTCAGGGATCATTGCAGAGGAGGAGGCAGGCAGAAAGTTTGTAAGGGGAGACGCACAGGGAGTTTCCTGTGAGATTGTGTTTCCAAGAAATGTGAGAGAGCCTACAGCTATGAAGTCTCTTTGTATTAAAAGCCAATGGGGTCAGGTATAGTAGACTACACATACAACCCCATTACATGAGCATCTGGGCAGTAAGATTGAGTTCAGCCTGAACTAAGTAGAGGAGACTTTATCGAAAACAAACAAGCCACAGCAAAAAAAATACCTCAAAACATAGAAAAGTCCAAGGAAATGATGATAACAGCAGTTACAAGCATCCTGGATGCAAATGGAGGAAAGGATGAGTATGACTAAGGATGTAGCATGAGTGTCATTTTCTTAATATAGTGGCTCCAGAGATGACAGTGAGATTGGTTGTTCAGTGACTTCTAAACAGAAGAGACTATATTTTGACCTCCTGTGCTACTCTTTGAAGCTCTTAGGAACTTCATATGTGTTTTTTTTATCATATCTCATTGTTAATTCTCAAAAGCAGACTGTACTGTGACCTCCCCTTCTCATCTGCATACTTATAAAAATAGTATCTAACACAGTTTGTATTAACTCTCTTCAGGTTTACAGGATTTTTTCAGGTTCTCAATTCCAGAGTTTGTTAAGATAAATCATCCTGAATAAAGGAACACAAAATCCCAAACATGTTTGAAGTTTATTTAAAAGCCGAACAAACAATCAAAGTATTTGGGATGTAAAGAATTATATATCACAGGACGTTGGTGGCACACACCTTTAATCCCAGCACTCAGGAGGCAGAGGCAGGTGGATCTCTTTGAGTTCGAGGCCAGCCTGGTCTACAAAGCAGGTTCCAGGACAGCCAGGGCAGTTACATGGAGAAACCCTGTCTCGAATCCCCACCACCACCAAAAAGAAGAAAAAAAAAAACCTTAAAAAATTAATTGTATACCTTAGGTAACTGAGCTGAAGAACAACAGATGTCAAATTGTCAAATATGATCTCTGTGTTTAGACATTGTATTTATTCAGTGTCTTTCAGATAGCTTTGTGTAAAAAGGATTTTGCCTGTAAAGAGTTAATGACCAAATGAATATTTTTATTTATTTGTGTTATTGTACAAACTCTTGTCAGGGACTGCTGTCTTCTGATGTAATGCAATGCTTCTAATTTGCTCAACCCAATAGGTTTTTGTCTTCTGGGTGAAATAAGCTTCAGGAAAACATTTATTTCTAAATGTTGTGATGTATCTATTTGAATTTTTCTTACACTAATCAGAGGTCTACTGTAGAGTCTTGTCTAAGATATTGGTAAAAAATCTCTTCAAATGCCTTCATGGTTTCCACTAACAAAAAATGAGTTATACTCTGAAGTATAGCAATATTTTCTCATTTCCTCACTCTGTTTATTGGATATTTTCTAAAGGATAAATGAAGGGGGAAAGATTTTGTTTTAATACCCAGGACGTATGGAAATGCACTCTGACTTCACGACTGTATCAGTTAGATAGCTAAAGTTTGGATAAATCACTACTGAGGCTTGTAAAACTGTTTGGGACTATTTTCAGAATGTATCTGAAGATTCTCTTCCTGCTTTACAAGAAAGTCCACACAATTGATACTCACAGAGAAAAACCATGGTGTGTGGGAGAAACCAGTCAGAGGTTCGATAAGTATTTGAATTTTCTGATGTTATTTATCTCATTCTTCCTATGCTTTTTAGGGTATATGCAAGCTATGTTAATGGTGATTGCAAGGGATTCTTTCCAAGTGAGTCTGTATCATAGTTCTTATTTTCAGTGGCTGTAGCTATTTTTGAAAGGGATACATAGCTTGAGAGTGCATTGTTAGAATACAAAAGTGTATTTATGTGATTATTTAGTTCACTACAGCTCTGTCTTAAGATCCCGAAAATACATCTAGTTGTCTCTCTATTTCTTTTTCCTATAGGATTAATGAGCATTTAAGTCAGATTGCACCCTTTAATTGGGGGTCTGTTTTATACCTTCAAATATGGACAATTCTGTGTCTTCCTGCATTCAGAATATACAAAGCAACGGAAGTTAATTTGAAACTTTTTCCACATTCAACAAAGTTCGCTTTTAGGGCCATCTGGAACAAGAAGCTATTACTTTACAGTTTTGTGGCACATTTGTTTTCAATAGGCTTAGAGTAAAAACTGACAATGTATTGCAATGTAGTAACTTAGTACTTTGAAAAGAGGAATCCAAAACTTTGAAGGAGTGGCCATTCTTTCAGTATTTGCTCAATGAAGACAACAGAGACAAAGTAAGAACTCAGAATTCCTAATTTCAATGTTTTATTTCGATTGCTTCTCAAGTTAGAAGTGTTCTGTACTTTCAAATTTTATTTAGATCCCTGGAAAATACTTGATCTATTGGTATTTTCTTTTCTACAGTTAAGGCATTTGTTTCAAAAGGTTAAAAATCTGTTAGAAATATGAATGTAAAAGAACTTCTAATAGAAACTTGTAAGATGATAGATTTCATTTCTACAAAACTCTAAAAGAAGTATTTGCCCCGACTTACGACTTCCGCCACTGACCTTGTTGCTCTAGAATAGGTATAATAGTATCTGGCTAAGCCATGTAATTTATCATGCAGCATAAAATGACTACATGGGACAAAACAGAATATTTTCTTCATATGACTTTTGAATATTACTCAGTGCCTGGTCCCATGAGTCAAGTAAGTCAAGGAAAGTCTAATTGTTAGCTGAACTTTGTGTCATAACATGTAGTCTGATCAGAAATAGAGATGTCAGAAAATGAGTACTAAATGAGGGTGAAAAATGAATGGATGGATGGATGGATGGATGAGTAAAATAAGAAAAGTTTCAATGGAGTAATAGATACGATGTCTGATACACTGGAAAATAAAAACAAATAGAACATGCCTCACTAATTATTTAGTTAAGCTGAAATTCTTCAACTGTTTGAACTCATCACAAGATTTGTCTGCAGTGTTATACAAAGAAGAAGAGCTATTTGTGTGTGTATATATATATATATATATATATATATATATATATATATATATATAGTTGAGAATGTCATAGACGTGTATTGAATTTGTATCATTCTTTTCCTCCCTCTTTTCCTTCCAGTTCCTCCTATGTTCTTCCCACTCCTTCTCAAATTCATGGGTTTGAATTGTTTAATTGTAATTGCTACACACACACACACACACACACACACACACACACACACACACTTTGACTAACAAAATCTTTGGAGATAATTTTGTGCAGCTCATATGTATTTAGGGCTGACCTCTTGCAGCTGGCTAGCATATCAGAGTCTTCATCCCTGAAGATGAATTCTCATGTTCCCAGCAACCACTGATTACTTGCAGCTATTTTTTTAGGACTGAAACCTTGTGAAAATTAAAGGAGAAGATGTAAATGAAAGAATAAGACCCATTAGAGACAGGTACTGGGTTTAATAATGGCCCCAATTTGGAATCCCTTGAGTTTCTCAACATTTTTTAATGATTAAGAAAATTGTGTTACATTCCTAGGTTGCAATTCGTTTTTACAGCCACTTACTTATTGCGGTACAGTGGCATGTGAAAAAAGAAAGAACATGATTTGAGGAAGGGGCAAACACATTTACATTTTTGTTTTCTGTTACTTTCAAAGTGTTTCATGTACAAAGGAACTTCTGAATTCTATGGAGTACCTCTGGATTCTTTCCAGACAAGGGGTTCTGTGACATGATATAGACCATAAAGAGTAACTTGTAGTTAGAGCCACATGCAGCATAAAGTTCTCAAAGGCCACTTCACATTTCAGTAGTAGTCTGATAATTAAGAAAACCGTGAAAGTTGAAATCAAACAGGTCATGGTCAAAGTGATCACACTGGGAGCATTCTATAACTTCTCTGATGCTAAGATCCCTTGGCTGTAATGGACAATAACCACGGCAGTTATCTGCTCAGATCACTGTGATGATAAAATGAGGTGAAGTGTATTAGTCCTGAGCCATACAGGAGTCGTGTGCAAATAAAAGGTAAATCATGGCATTATTGTTGCTTGCCATCATTACTAGTTTGAACAGCCATGCAAAAACACATCTACTTATATGTTTCCTGAGTAGTTTTATTTGTTTGTTTTTCAGGACAGGCTTTCACTGTGTAGTTCTGGTTATCCTAGAACTCACTATGCAGACCAGGCTGACCTCCAATTCACCTAGCTCCTCCTGCCTCTGCCTCCTTAGTGTTGGTATTAAAGGCATGCACCCCTGTTTCCCCAGCTTGTTCCCTGAATTATTAACCCCTGCTTCTGCATTATGCACCATGCATCACAAAGTCACATTCAAGCTGCCTGCTTGCGTCCTTTGCATACACTAATACACATTTTTTGACTTGCTAACCTGATCTTTTCCCCAAATCTTGTGACTCTCCAGCCTTTGAACCTTTCTCTTTGCTCAGCCTACACACAACAGAAGTATTATCCTCTCCAGTTTGATTTCCCTTTCCACAGTCCTCATCTTCAGGTTCAGCTTGAGGGGAACTCTTCTAATCCTTCCCTGAAGCACTCAGCATGCGTTCCGAGCATTCTCAAAGAGTTTCACATTCCATGGAGCACTTCAGCAGTCCTGTACTTCCACACTGTTGTCAACCTGACTTCCACCACCACATGCTAATCATTTGGGAGCAGGGACTATTTCTCCCTTCATTTTAGTAATGTTGTGTCTGGTCTCTTGTCAACATATATAAACTATATGTCATGTTACATAGGGGCACACCAGAAAACTCTAGAAAGAGCCTGATGTAACTCTTCATGACAGGTGTGTACCATTTGAAGCATGCAAATTATTATTGATTATTTATATATACATACATACATACATATATAATCAACTGATTATGTATGTATGTATGTATGTATAATCAACAATCAACTGATTATATATGTATGTATATAATCAATAATCAACTGATTATATATGTATGTGTGTATATAATCAATAATCAACTGATTATATATGTATGTATGTGTATAATCAATAATCAACTGATTATATATGTATGTATATATGTCAGTATATGTTAAAGATGTTCTAATTTGAGTGAGTGTTTACAGTCATTACAATATATCATAGGATCTGGAATATGTGTAAATTAAATTGATTACAACACCAGAAACACTGCCATATGAATTTACTTATAAAGAATATTTTACTGTTAACAGTAGAGATCAAAGTGTGGGAATAACCTAATTTTAGTTTCATTTAAAAACTGGAACATTTAACTTGTTTTAATACATTCTTTTGTTAATTCTTTGAGAATTTCATACATTGTGTTCACTCACCTCTTCCAACTCCCCCCAGATCCATCCTCCCTTCCCATACCCACTCAACTTTGTGTGCTTGTTTTTTTATATTTAAAAACCCACCCTATACAAATTAGTACTAGCCATATATTCTTATGTGCTGAAGCATCTTCCACTTACCAAGGGCCACACCCTTAAGGAAAAATGAATCTTCCTCTCCCAGCAGCTACCAATTACCGATAGCTGTTCAGCTGGGGATGGACTTTGTGGTAGCCTCCCTTCTTCATACTAGGATATTTATTGTCTGATTGGATCGTGCACAGGTTGTTTGAATGCTGTTACAGCCATTGTGAGTTCATATGTGCAACTGTCCTTTTGTTTCTGGAAAACACCATTTCATTACAGTCATTTACCTGGTTTGCAGTTTGTAGAGATTAACACAGAACCACACATGGTCAAGATAAGAGACCATGGAGTATCTGGTTGTTTGTTTTTTGTTTTTTTTAAATCAATTTACTTATTTGTTTTACACCCCAGTCACAGTTTTCCCTGCCTCTTCTCCTCTCAGTCATTCCCCCCCCCCCAAATCCACTCCTCCCACATTTCTGTTTAGTAACAGCAGGTCTTCCATGAATATCAACAAAGCATGGCATTTCAAGTTGGAGTAAGAATAAGCACTTCCCCATGTATTAAAGCTGGGCAAGATGACCCAGTATGAGTTGTAAGGTCCCAAAAGCCAGTGAAAGAGTCAGCTCCTGTTCTCACAGTTAGGAGTCCACAAGAGAACCAAACTACATATCTGTCTTTTGTTTGTTTGTTTTGTTTTTTGTTTTTTGTTTTTTCGAGACTTAACTGTAACATATATGCAGAGTGCCTAGGTCAGTTCCTTGCAGGCTCCCAGTTGAGTCTCTGTGAGCCCCTATGAGCCCAAGTTAGTCGATTCTGTGAGTTTTCTGGTGGTGTCCTTGATCCCTATGGCTCCTACAAACTTTCTCCACCTCTTTGGCAGGATAACCCAAGTGCCACCTAATGTTTGGCTATGGTTCTGCATCTGTTTTCATCAGTTGTTTGATAAAGTCTCTCTGATGACAGTTGGGCTAGGCACCAATCTAAGAGTACAGCAGAATATCCTTAGACATCATTGCATTGATCCCCTCCCCCCCCCGCCACCCGCCCTGCCCAGTCATGTTTGGTTCAATCCTAGGTCTCTGGATCATCTAGCCTGTGGGTCCTGGTGCTCAAGGCAGTGTCAGGGGTGGGTTTACTTTCCTGGCATGGGTTTTAGGCTAGACTGGTCATTGGTGGGCCACCCCCTCAATCTCTAGGCCACCCTTACCCCAGCATATTTCATATGGAGGACAGACTCTAGAGCAGACTAGGACAGACTCTAGGTTGAAGGATATGTAACTGGGTTGGTGTCCTAATCTGGCCACTTGAAGTCTTGCCTGGTCACAGGAGATGGCAAAATCTCTTCTATTTTCCCTTCCCAGGGAGATCTGGGTGGCCCCCTTTGAACACTCCTTGTTACCTAGTCTCTCTGGGTCTGTAGATTGTAAAACATATATTTTTGTCAGGCCTGGTGGCACAAGTCTTTAATCCCAGAATTTCAGAAGCAGAGGAAGGCATATCTCTGAGTTCGAGGACACCCTGATCTACAGAGTGAATTTCAGGACAACCGGGGCCACACAGAGAAGCCCTGTCTTGAAAAATGAAAAAAAAAAAAAAAAAATCACTCACCAACTTGTCTTTAAACTTTAAGCTTTCTATCTTCTCATGAAGATTGTTAGCTAGCAGACTCTCATCATTTCTGTATTAATGATTTGTATCCTAAAAAAAAGAAGGGTGTATTTTGTTGGTGGTAGTGTTTTATTCTTGTTGATTAATTTGTTTTTTAGATATTCACCCCTAATATGATGAAAAAAATCTCTTGATGGAAGGGAATTTTGAAATTTTTACATTAAAAAATGGTATCAGTAGATGTGTATTTGGGATATTAAAAATTATTGGTGAAATTAAGCACTATACTTCTTAAACTTTTTCACTTATGAAAATTTTATATAATCCCAGGCATGTAAATACTTAAGAATAAGAATAAAGATCAAACATTTGCTGTTAATAAGTCATAAAAATTTAAATAATTATTTGATATACGTATTAATTTATGTTTACTAAAGACAAATGCAAATTTGCTACTAAGAATTCTGTCCATTTATTTGAGAATATAATATAATTACATCATTTCTCACTTCCTTTTCTTTCCCTAAAACCCTCCCATATACCCCTCCTTGCTCTGTTTCAAAACCACGCCCTCTTTTTCCATTAATTGCTGTTTCATTCACATCGATATGTATAGACGTAACTATAACCAGCTCGGTCTGTATAATGTTGCTCATAGGTATGTTTCAGGGCTGTTGGGCACCGGACATCCAACTAGTGTACTCTTCTGGGGAAAACTACTTCTCCCCCTCTCAGCCTTTCTTTTTTGCCTGTAGTTCTTTGTGTAGGGTTGAGACCTAGTGTGCTTTGTCCTGTCTACTTTGACATGTCTATTGGTGTCCTTCTTCAGCTCACATTTGAATCGTCATTGTACTGAGAATTTATGTGTAGCTTCTGACATTTCTAGGAGACACCGCAAACCCCCTGATCCTCTGGCTCTTACAAACTTTCTGCCCCCTCTTCTGAAATGTTCCCTGGACCTTCGGTGTGGGAGTCCTTTTAGATATATCTATTGGGGCTGGTCTTGACAGCCCTGCATTTTTTGTTGTTGTTGGTGGTGGTGGTGGGGTTTTTTGTTTGTATGTTTTTGTTTTTAGTTTTTTTCTTTCACTTTTTTTTATTAAGAAATTTTCTTGTTTTTTTTTTTTGTTATTGTTGTTGTTTTTTTTGTTTTTCGAGACAGGGTTTCTCTGTGTAGCTTTGCGCCTTTCCTGGAACTCACTTGGTAGCCCAGGCTGGCCTCGAACTCACAGGGATCCGCCTGCCTCTGCCTCCCGAGTGTTGGGATTAAAGGCATGTGCCACCACCGCCCAGCAGTCCACATGCTATCCACAGATCCCCCTCCTCCCTCCTCCCTCCTCCCACCCCCTAGCCCTCTTTCCCAAGCCACACCACATCCCCCAAATCCAGGTCCCTGGTCTATGGGCAGGCTTCTGGACAACCTTGCATTTTTGATTGAAGTTTTCCATAGTGGTTTCAATCTGTTGCAAAGAAAAATTTCTTGGACGAGAGCTGAGGAGAACAGATATCTGTAGGTATAGGGACAAATGCTATATTGCAGTTAGGGATTATATTGGTTTAGGAAAGGTCTGCTCAATACGAGAGAAATCAAGCCTGGTACTAGAAAATTAGTCAACTACTCAGTGCTATGAAAGTTACAGATCTCAGATTAGAACTTACAAAGAATATTTATTTTAATATAAATAATTCAATGATGGTTGAATTTTGATAGTTCAGAACACAGAGCACCTTCACTGTTTTTCAGGGTGGTATTTTTATCTTATAATCACTAATATTGAGAACACCAATTCATATAATCTAGTACAAAGTGGCAGATGTGTGCTCAGGCCATTGCAGAACTTGCCAGAAACTCTATCTTAGTCACAGGCCAAAATTCATTTAAGATAGTTTTAGGAAATTCAAGTCAGAAATTCATGTATCAGTTATTGGAATCAAGCATTCTATCATAATACAATAGGAAGGCAGGCATACAAAACGGTAATTACACTCGGAATAATGACAACAGCAAATGCCAAAAATCTTGGTTTTCTGTAATAAAAGCATCGTCATGTTTCTTTAAGATCAGAAAACCTTGTATGCACAGAAAGATACTACAACTGATAGCATACTGTACTCTCAAGTCTGATCTGCATGTTGCAAGCAGCTTGCATTGATTTCTGCTTGGAATGACAGTAGTTGCAGAGCAAAGAGCACAGATTCTGTGTTCAGAAACAAACGCACAGTGGGACTCACCGAGGTAACATGGGCATGCTCTGCAAAGAACACTGTAGATTCATTACTCATAGAATTTTGAACTGTTTTTTCATTATTGAGCATTCAGAAACCCATTACTCTTGTCAAATTCTTTAAAACCCCAGCACTCAGTACAGGATGCCTTATAGGTCATGACCCACAGATTAAAGAACTGAGCTAGAGGGTGAGCAGTAGTGAGTTTATGTGCCTTCCTCCGGACCATGTATCAGTGTGTCCAGTGATGGACAGGAACCCCAATTTCTGCTTAGGGTGGGGTAGAGTTGCCTTGCAACACTTAAAAGTTACCCTCATCAAGTTGAGGACTTTACTATTTAGTAAATAATGTCTCTAACTACTCCAAATCATGTCTTTATGGTACATGCACGCAATTTCTTACACCTAAGGACCAATGATGCTTAAAAGTGAAAGAACTCCTTTAACTTAACTCTCTATGTAATAGGAATGTCTACTCACACTGTGATTGCCATTCTTTCTTTATCACTAGTATCACTCCTTCAGTTAGAAATGAAGTTCATAAGTAAGTTACTAACTGTTGAGAACAATAATTGAAAATGGCCACACATTTCAATCGGAGAGTTAAATAACCGAAGTAGCTTGGACACTAGTTTACCAAAAGAAGAAAAGTGAAATGTATTTGTGATTTATTTGCATGCTCTTTTAGCACAATTAAAACAGACTTGAGAATTCCATGAGGCATGCGCATTCATTTTGTAAAGTTGCACAGGATTCTTATTTTTTTTTTTTGTCAGTTTACTCAAGGGTACTGGAGATATAGCTGATGACCTCAGGAATGCTACACAGGAACCACACCAATGAGCTACATCTGCAGGCCCTCACAGTGAATGCATTGGCATGAAGAAAACTGTTCATTAAATTGATCTGTTGACCATAATTTTAATGCTATGACTATATTTTCTTCTCTGGGATTTTAATTGGCTTTTACATTTATCAAACTTTTGTGTCAGGCTCTTTCTTTCAAGGACTGACTGCCTGGTTTTTGTTTCAGGGAGCCAGTGATAGCTTTTGTCCTGTGTGCAGTTATCGGCTCTTGCTTTTGACTTTCTGTTCCTATGCAATCACCTCCTTCCCAGATCCCATGTGGACCATGAGGAATCCACATTTGTTTCTTCCTGGTCTCTGGCTCCTGAGGGGACTTACCTGCTGAGTTTGATGGAGGTATTCCAGTCCTATGTATTTCAAAGAGAATTTTCATTCATTTTACCTAAACAGAGACTTAGTGAAAGACAATTGGCTTTGAGATATGAGTAGGGAAGTTTCTGCTACTGTGTCTAGTTTGTTGCAGGTTTTGCGGGTGATGTTTCTGCGTGGAACTTAGTGTTGGAATATAACTCTTCAAATAGCAGTAAGTCCCAGGAAGAAAAAGTTGTTGTTTTTGTTTTTTAAAACCTAAGCAGGCTGTTTAAAGAAGTGGACATTTAAGTGCTGAATCCAATTAGAGACTCTTAAGGTCTATACTGACAAAGATGACAATAACCTTTATAAGCATTAGTTTCATGACACAAACACTTTGTAGAAGTGGATGTAGAGTTTGTAGGTCCTTCAGCGAATCTTCCCTGTTAGCTGAATTTATTTAAAGAGCTTTTCTGGTCACCTTTGAACCTCAATGATTTCTCCAGATGTACAAAAGTGAACAATGTAAAAATCTTGCTGCTTCAGCAGAAATGATTCCAGCTGGCTGGGAACTGGTTCTGCAAGTCATTGGTTACAGCTGTGTTTCGATTTATGTGATGGTTGAAAAAATAAATTACCCGATTAGATGGCTAGAAAGAGGACTCTTTGTTTAGCCCTTGTGTGGGGACTGAAACTGTTTATGGTGCTGTTTTCTCCGCAGCCTCTGCAAAGTAAGCTGGACAAATAGACTTATTCAATGCTCCTAAGAAATGTTGCATATTCAGCTTTAATTCTTTACTGGAGAAACTGTGCTTTTTTTGTTTGTTTGTTTTTGTTTTTATATATAGATATATAATGCTGTCACCCAGCAAATGTTTTAAAGATCTAGCATTGAAGAGAAGCACTACATTTTCTGTCCTGAGTACCACATTTAGTAATTGAAAAGCTAATATGTACATGTCTTTGTCAGGCATAAGAATGAGAATATGCTTTCTCTTAAGTTCTATAGTAGCATGTGGTCTGAATATAATTTCTAATTTAACTTATTCACTTCCTGGACTCGAGCTCATGGCACATAGACAAAAAAATAAAGAACTTCTAAGGGAGTATAGTCAAGTATTGCTTTGGGAATCTTAAACTATGAGAGTTTTGAATTTGTGAATATTATTTGTTATCTCAGGGAAGTTTATACAGTTCAGAGGGGTTTGATTGGCAAGTTGAGTTGGATCCTTGACTCTTTTTCTTATTTATTTTAGCACAGGGTCTTGTTAAGTTTCTTAGGTTGGCCCAGGACTCACTCTGTATCCCAGGCAAGCCTTTAACATGTCTTCTCAGCCTACAAAGCAATTGGGCTAAGAGGCCAGGGCCACTAGACCTGGTCTAAACTTTAGGTTAGCAAAAATCAAAATGCTGATAACACTTGTAAATATATGTTCCTGGGGCAGCTACTACATTATTACATTATTGCAAAATTTTGCTTATAGAATTTTTTCCAATTTATCTTAAGTGGAGTCACTCTATTAAGTTAAAAACAACATGTCAGAACCAATGACTTGTTTATAACATAATCAGATCCATTGGGGCCTTTATAAAATAATTAGTGGATATGGAAGACAACCACAGTGACATTTTTATTTTTAATTTCCCAAATGGCATTGACTTTTAAAATTAATCCAACATTTTTAAAAATAATTTTTATTACATTCACTTAATGCCTCCCCGTGTGTGTGTGTGTGTGTGTGTGTGTGTGTGTGTGTGTGTGTGTTATAGACAAGTCACTTTACACATGTGGAAGTCAGAGGACAGCTTATGGAAGTTGTTTGTCTCTTCCAACCATATGAATCCCAGCAATCAAACTCAAGTCATCTGGGTTGGTCACAGCACGTTTATCCTCTGGGTCATCTTGCCTGTTCAACTCATTTCTTAGTGTGTGTGTGTGTGTGTGTGTGTGTGTGTGTGTGTGTGTGTGTGTGAAGTTCTTTATAAAACCTTGAGGAAGGACTAAGTTTTTCAGTGAACTTGAAAATGAGCCCAAGTTCTGATCAAATGTCACATAGAGTTCACAGCAGCTGTATGTGGTGAAAATACAGAAACATGTCCTGTTTTTCAAGATAATACATAATAGATAACACTTTATCCATCTTCCTTTCATACTCAAGCCCCACACTGTGTTTGTGTGTGTGTGTGTGTGTGTGTGTGTGAGAGAGAGAGAGAGAGAGAGAGAGAGAGAGAGAGAGAGAGAGAATCTAATAAATAGAATAAGTATCCATAAAGTAGCCAAGAGGAGACAAAGGTGGGATTGATTTATCTTGCACCAGCAGACACTTTGCTGTGTCAGGTTATTCCTTGATCAATGCAAATACACCCGCTCAGTAACCCTCAACAAAATCAATACAGTTGATTGGAAAAGATGGGAGGGATGCATGAGAATGCAGGATGCACTTGACCCTTTACTGCTCACAAATATTTAAATGAGGCCATGATGATGTGAACCATTTTTCACTGCTCTCTTGAAGTGGAAACTTGTTCAGTCTAGAGGGAAAACCTGAGAGTTAAGAGTAGGCTTGAACTTGCCTCCCATTAGCTATACATCTAGAAATTTATTAATCAGAAAAAAATCTATCATTGAACAGAGAATACAAACTGTAATTTAGTATTAAAAAGAACATGTATGAGTCATTTAAGGTAAGCTTGCCTTAACTTTTGCAGTTATTGTTTATTTTTATATTAGTGGTGACCTGAGCTTGGGGAATTGAACCCAGCGCCTCATGCACACTATACATAGCCCTGTATTATTTCAATTAAAAAAAAAAAAAGATTACCAACAAAGAAATGACACTTTTTAATTCGTCATAGTTTACGTTGTGCTTTGTGCCTCATTTCTGTCAGTCATGATTGGTATATAAAATTATTTTTCCTTTAGAGTAAAATCATCAAAATACCAGGTATGGAGACGTACTTCTATAATCACCACACTCAGGAAGCTGAGGCCAGAGAATCAGCAGGAGTTTGAAGCCTCCCTGGAATGTATAGTTAGTTCTAGGCCAGCCTGAGCTAGAGCACGAGACTTTGTCTAGATAAATAAATCAACAAAAAAATTAAGGTATTTTTCATATTGAATAAAGTTGCAAAACAAATATGATAACATACAATCATTGTAACTCCCCACTATCAGCTTTATTTCACTTTGTAATCAGCATTTTAAAATAAGTATTTTTTTCTTTCATTGTTGGTAGTGGAACCTCGGGCCTTCCATGTGCTGTGTGGGTGCAGGTACTCTACCACTTAACCAAACTCCAGCCCTTACAATAGGACTTTTATAAACCCAAACATAAAGGTTTTTATACTGCTGTTATTTTCAGACAAGAGTTGTCCTGGGACACTCAGCCCCTCTGCCTCTGGTTCTTGAGCGCAGAGTTCAGTATGTGCTACTACTGTGTCCCGTAAAAACTAAGGTTTCTCAGAAGCAACAGTGACAAGTTTTCCCATTTCTATTCAAAACACAAAAATAAAATCTTCAGTAGGTTTGATAAATTGAGATTTTTTGCCTTAACATTTTAAAAAATTCACCATGAAAGTAAAAACATATGTTTTCTAGCAATAAGTCTTAGAGCTATTTTAGCCCATGCAGGTAACAATTCATTGACATGAGCAGCACCCCTCTGCATATATACTATGATGTTATATACATATTTGCTTCCATATTCAAAAAACATGACCTTTCCAGTTCTAAATTTAATATATATATATATATAATATATATATATATATATATATATATATATATATATATATATATTTTCAGGTATTTTTCAAATAACTGAAATTTTCACATAAATAGGCAACCTGTACTAAAGTTTAGTGATTTGATGCTGCCATCCTCTCCAGTTGATGTAATGATAGGGTTTAGGGGTTCTGCCATTAGACCCGCTATGAGGAGCATCAGAAGAAGGTCTCTCTAGCTTTCCAGTCGGAAGTACAACTAGAAAGCCATTGTGAGACTGAAATGGGACAGCCATGTAAGCACACAAAGCAACACTAGGTAATGCTGACTACACAGATTTCAGTTTCATTCCCATCCCATTTCACTGCTGTTTCCAGCATACCTAGGCCTTGGTCATAACCTAGTTCTCCCTCCTAATTTTAAGGATTAGAAAGTTAAAGTTCTTAAGCGCAATGATTCATTGAAGACCATGAACAGTATTAACATCTGAGCTGGCACTGCATCCAGGCTTCTCAGGATTTAGATAAATTCTTTTCTTCACCTATCCCCATGTTTTGTCCAGGCATTGTGTGCTGCCATACAGAAAGCATCTCTTTCTTATAGGTGCATTAGTTAAAAAAACAAATTAATATAGATTGTTCTAGATTGTTACAGATCCTGCTCCTTAACACTCCAACTCTAAATACAGCAGTCATTCCACAATTATGTCATTATTTTCTTTCAGCTTATGTCTTTTCTTTGAAAGGCAGGATTCCTTCTTTCTCATCTGTCAGCAAGTTCAGGAATGTTGCAGAAGCATGCTGCTTGTTGTTAGTATGTACAATCCTGATAGCTGCTCCAATAGAGTCCTCCACATTGGAGTATGATTTGACAGGCCCTGGTGCATTGTCATGCCAGTGGTCACACCTTGCAATGAGCTGCCTTACTAACTGAAAGAGGGACTGCCACCTGCAGCCTCAAGAGCTGTTTGCTCCTGTGTGTGAATGCACTACAGCACAAAGCACTTTGTCTTCAAGACCTCCTTCATGTTCAGGTTCCTGCCCTCATTGCCCCTGGCTCAGGCTGACTGTTCTCATTGGTGTGGCTCTGAATGCAGTCCTCCTGTGGATAGTGCTGAAGATTGGAACCAAAATCAGATTGTGCACTTCTAAGAGAGCTGAAAAGGGGAAAGGGAAAAAGCATGTGAAGACTCAGCAAGATTGATTCAGTGAGTTACAATCAGTTGTTTCTTAAATTAATTAACAAAAGAGTGAGCATTAGACTCCCATTCCAGGATCATTCCTAAAAGTAAGAGAAAACTCTATGATTGTTGTTCCATTAATTGTGATATTTTTCAGCTATATAGCAGAAGAGAAAGGGGGAGGGAAGAAGAGAGAGAGAGAGAGAGAGAGAGAGAGAGAGAGAGAGAGAGAGAGAGAGAGATTCATAATCAGAATGACAAACAAACATTTGGCATCCCAGAGCCAGCAAAATTATGAAAGAAAATATAAGTCAGATTTTTTTCTTTGACTAAAAGCCAACCATATTCTTCACTATAAAGATTTTAATGTACATATTTATTTTAGTGTATTTTAGCTTTCTTTGAAGTCTGATTTGGAATCTAATTTGTGCTCAGAGGTGTCTTCCTCAGGCAAACACAAACACTGGGTGTTTAATTTCATAAAGAATTCCTAACCAGACCAACACCAATTCACAGGCTTCTGATTCTTGTCTCTTTATTTTTTTAATTATTCATTATTTTCTCTGGGGAAAAAAAAAAGGTCCAGAAAGGCCTTTTTGGTTTTTATATTGTTCCCTTTCTCATGTGAATAGGAAGTAGAAAAAAAAAAACTTGGTATTTTTGCTTCTCCCACTACTGCTCCATCCCTTCTGAAAGGCAGAGCTCTGTAATGTGTGTTGTTTGGCACAGAGAACATGGTTCTCCATTCTGGAAGGGTTAAACAAATAAGCATCCCCATGTACTCAGAACCCCCAGAAGGAGCAGATTCTTTAGTCTTCTGATTTTGTTACATCATCTTTTAGGGGAAGTTAGTTTCTGTGTAACCTGTAAATCATCTTGCAGTTTTTAAAGCTATTAGTAAACAAAATCACTTCACCCAAAGTAAAAGAATAAAGGTTCTTCAGTCAAAAAGAAATTCTCTTTATTTTAGATCTCTAAGTAAATCAATACAGTTTAGTTATCTTAAAAGACAGTAGAAGGAAAACATTGGGATCCAATGATGAATTATGCTGTAAGCCTTTTCAGAGGGACAGATTAAGTCAGAATTGTACAATAAGCTCTCTGCAAAGTTGGACAATGTTTCAAATCCACATTGTCTAAAATGATAGACTCCCAGTCATACATGCTATCCATCAGAGATACAGCCAGGGAAACAGAGGCAATGAACTTTGACTTTTGCTTAGTATTAATTTTAATTCATATTCCAAATTACTGGTTGCAGCTGGTTGCAGAATACAAGTTAAAAATGGCACAGAAAATATTAGGCAGGTGAATAATATATTGCCCCTGCACATCCATGAGTTTTGAGTCAAAGTATGAACTACATATCATTTGTATGTCATCTACCCTCCTTATTACAAACCTCATCCATTAAGTTGTTATTATTCTCATAATCACTCTAATTTCAAATACCACTTAGAAGAAGTAAGAGGTTCTTGCTCTGCAAGGAAGGAGCAGGCAGACTGTATTGTTTCAAACCACTGTTTCTTATAACTTCATATAGTTTAGTGCACAATCAGACCAATTTTGACTTTTAAAAAGGTCAACAAACAAGCCTCCGACCACATTTGAAAATAATTGATATCACGAGGGTGTACCAGTGTTACATTTTTCAAATTAAGTATAGAAGCAAAGTCAACGTTGTTCTTTGTAAGCATAAACCCTGACAGCAGGTCAAAAGACAAACCCTGATAAGCAGTGATTAGGAGCTGAGAAGTAACAGGGACTGCAAACTTCCATCTATGACAGCAGTGACCAAATGGCTTGATTTTAACATTTTCTTTCAAATAAATGTTGATGTATCAAATCTACTTTCCTATTGGCCTCCAGGGAAGTCTTGGCAGAAGCCTAGTCACTTGGAACTAGTTAACCAATGACTCAATATAAATATTTTAACTCATGGTCTTCCAGTAATAATTATTATTTTCCCTCCAACTTTCATTGCATTTCCTTTTCTAACCTCCTTGGTTAATATTTCTTTGTGCTTTCTCTGGAGTCAAGTCATGTATGCTGCCTGGATGTAATTAAAAAAAAATAACATAGATTAAGGAGAAAAGTTGAATGTGAATTTGTTGTTTCCAGTCCAAAGAGGTAAGAGTGAGGTGCTCATGCGCAAGGTCCGCAGAGCTGGGTATCAATGACTAGTTGCTGTAAGCATGTATTCATTTATTAAAACAGTCGACATTTTATGTCTGATAGTCATAGCAAAGTCATGATATTGATTTACTCAGAGCATTGTGAGCAATTATGTGTGTGTGGGGGGGGTCAGCATAAAGAATGCAAAGATAGATGAAAAAATCAAAATAAAATCTTATCAAGGAGACAGAGGCAACCAGTTTCACCCATGAAGCGTGATGAATTCTGCAGGCTTCTTGCCATCACTGACAAATAAGTGTGCTAAACTAATCTGTGTGTGCGTGTGCGTGTGCGTGTGCGTGTGCGTGTGTGTGTGTGTGTGTGTGTGTGTGTGTATCAATCTTTGTTTTAACTTTTCATCCGATTCTGCGCTCCGGCCTTTCGCAGTGTCCAGCCTCGCGGAAATCGTGATTCATGTTTTCTGTGTTGATGAACTGCACAGTGGCTCAATGCTGTCTTTCTCCCCGCAACCCACGCCCTCCTCGCCTCCCTATTTCGCTTCTTTTCCCCTCGCCTTTCCCATTCTTTTCTTTCCTGAGAGTATGCACTCAACACCATGTTTCCTTCTGGCGGCCTCTTCTTTTTCTCTTCCTGTCTTTGTGTTCGAGGGTTGCTCTGCCTTGCCTCCCACACCCCTGTTTCCCTTTCCTTCTTTCAAATCAGAAGCCGGTAAGAGCTGATTTTAGAGAGAGCTATGTTCTACTTGCATCTCTTTATGGATCGTGTGATTCTTTTTTTTTTTTTTTTTTTTTTGGAACCTCAGCGAATGGTTGGCTGTTCTTTGCGTTTGTTGCCACAGATCTGTTGCCAAACTGCTACCTTAGTTGGTCCTGCAGTGGCGCACTGCATGCTGGGATTGTCTGTGAGAGTAAACTGACATTTCTGCTGCACCAGACAGCATTGGCTGGAGGATCCAGTCCTTGGCTTCCCTTTTGTGTCCCCCCCCCAACCTCCCCCCACCCTTTTTTTTTGTATGCTGTAGAGTCACTGATGGCTAGTTCTGTCCTGCACGTAATTCAGAAATACTGCTAGTGTAGAAAGGGGAGGTAGCCGTTTACCACACTGTCATTACAGGGAGAGAGAGAGAAGAACAAAGAAGCGGGTGCCCTGTATGTTGGGAAACACTAACACAGCCATGGCCAAATGCGTTAGCTCTTCTAGTCATAGTGGACAGATGTACAGGGATCCACAGTTTATTTAGATCTATATATTCAGTCATTAATATGCAGAGTCCGAACGCTCCTACGAAGTACATATTCATTAGTGGTCATTTTTTTTAATTATTATTTTCAAAAGTCTTAAAAATTAAAATATACTCATACCCTGTTGGTTTATCTTACTCCACAACTTAGCATTTCAACACAGTTTAAATCACATTGATTAGTCAGATCTTGGCAAGACTTGTCTTCTCATTCCTTCGAAATGAGAGCATCGCTAATAAAAACATGAAGCTATTGCTTCGATTAAAATCCCCCTCTCCTTTTTTTTTTTTTAAATTATGGCTAGAAATGATTGATCTCTACAGACCCGCCACACTACGGGTGTCTGGTGCTGGGTGGGGTCTTCGCATAAAAATGAAAAGCCTCACTTTTGCTCTTTCTTCGGTCAAAGGGGAAAGAAAATGAAACCATAGAATCAAGTCTAAGGCTATGGAGAAACTGCTGGCATTATTTCTTTCTGTGTCACGTGGGAGCCTGCCTGCCTGGCTGCTTCCTGAGGTGGGGACCCGGGCGAGACCGCGCCTGAGTCTGTTTCCTCACTGCACTTGCAGATCTGTCTTATTGATTAGCAGCGAGAAGGGTGGGGATTGGAGGGGAGGGGAGAGGAGCTCTAAGTGGCGACTGGCTCGTTGAAGCACAAGACATTTTCTTCCGGGAAGATGTCAGACAGCTGAGAAACAGCCACAGAGGAAGTAGAAAGGTGGAAAAATAAGGAGGAAATGAAGGCATTTCTTAGGAGAGTCTGGAGGCTCTTTTTCTTTGCTCGCTCTCTCTCTCTCTCCCCCACCCCTTTCCTTCCATCATCTGACCTGCAGAGGCTAGAGTGACAGCGTCATGCAAATGCCGCAGTCCAGCAGGTCTGGGAGAGGGTGGATGCCAGACTGTGCGTTAATGTTAATGATGAGCGCAGTGAAAATACCAGCCGCCGCCACCCCTTGCACACAGAAGCGCTCTGAGTCAGCATCAGATGCTAGCCTGACTCTCCGTGTGTCTGTGTGCCTGTGCGCGCGCGCGTGCTCGCTCGGGCATCCGTGTCTAGCCGAGGGGAGGGGGTGGCGTGTGAGTGCGTGGAGGGTAAAAGCCAGTCAGTCAGTGAGAAGCAAAGGTACGTTGGAGAGCAACTAAAATCTGACTGATTTCCATCTTTGGAGCATCAGATGTATTCCCTAAGGAGGATGGGTCTCTGTGATGGGGGTGGTATAATTATGTTAATGTCATATTTATGGAGGGGTGAGATTTTTCATTCTAATAATTGGTTGAATGCTATGGTCAAAAATTGTAAAGCCATATTCAGTTTTAAGGAAAAGCATGGATTTTTATCTAAGGACTGTTTTAATTTTTTTCTCCTTTTTTTTTTTTTGGTTTTTGTGAATGCTGCTTTTTGGTTGTTTCTTTGGGATTTTTTTAAACTATTATTTGGAGCCATTCAATATGGGAAATCAAATGATAAACAGAAAGAGATCTTATATAATGATGCATTACATTGCGGAACAGAATATTTAAGTCTTAGAAGGCAAAGTAAAGATCTGGGCAGGGGTGGGGGGGGTGGTTAGAAAGGGGTGTGGTACTAGGGTGGAGGAGGGGGACAGTTAGCAAATATTTTGTTCAGCCTAGCTTTCCTTGCAGCTTGCATGAAATGGATGATTCACCTGCCTACAGAATACACTCCAATTCTTTCCATTTTCTGTCTTTTTTTTCTCTTACTTTCTTTCTTTCTTTTCTTCTTCTTTCCTTCTGTTTTAACCTCCCCTTTTCCCTTTTAAGATCAACCACTTCAGAAGAACCAGATTCCACTTCTGTGGCCAGGAGTTTTATGTTATGCTAGTCTGATTGTTTTACCCTGCATTCTATGCTATTAAACCCTAGATCATTCCTAAAGTACAGAATCTGTTCTTGAACCACAAACAAGCCTAAAGGATGGGAGGGAATTCGATGAATATACAGGACTGGGATTGTGTATTTTCAAAAGTAGTGAACTTTACAATGTAATTAGTCAAAGAAAAGAATCTTTTTTTTTTTCTTACGATGTTGCCAGGATTTTAAGTTACATGCTTATTAAGTGGCCTTGCTCAAATAACTATGGAGTGTGCATGGAAATGTTTGCTGTCTGAATAGTTTGCATATTTAAAAAGAAAAATCAAGATTAATAGGTATTACGTTATGATGTGTAGAAAGTTTTTTGTTTGAATCTTAACTGCAATAGTATATATTTAAATATATATTTAAATCAAATTTTAAGCATTGTATATCCTGGGCCCACCAAGTAACAGTTGTGATATATAAAACTGCATTAGAAGCAAAATTTCAATTAGGGTCCCATTAACTGGCATATAATCCTTCTTTAATGTAATAGAAGCAAGTATTACTGTAAAAACCTGCTAGCAGCAGATTTTAACCCATTTGCTGTTTCCTTGGAATAGAATGGAATGAGTCTTAGCTGTTCATTGTCTGCTTTGTTCTCATAGTCCTCATTATTGTAAGTTCTAATCTATAAGTGGTCATCATGATTATTCTGCTCATCTTGACTTTTATGTGTCATGTATGTTTCTATTTGTGTGCTTCAATTAGTATTTAGAAGAAAAAATCTGACTGAACCCAACTGTCATTCCTAAGCTGTCCTTTTCACTGGAAGAAGAATTCTCCTGCATCAAACCAGACTTTTCCTAGTCCCTGAGACCCTAACTTGTGAGGTATTTTAGTAACATCACAAGTCAGGCTCTTGGGACCTAGGCGGAGGGGTACCAGCAGCTTTGGACCTTATTGATTGTCGGCATAAACCACCAGAACAAAAGAACAGACATAGATTCTGCCTAGGAGGGAAGAACAATGCTTTTCTTTTTAATCAGCAAGGGTTTCAGCATGGCCCACCCCCCAAAATACAGTTGTCAGAAGCTATACTCTAAAGATACGGCACAATGGCAGTAATATAGCATATGTATTTACTGTGATTATTGATTCAAGTCTTGTAAGAGATCTGTATAAGAAGCAAAATTAAAACACATGTGTTTTTAAAGCATTGCTTTGGGTGTATTTTAAGATGGATAAGAAGAAATTATGTCCTTCATTAATGACAAAAGTTGTTTATATTCATAACTTTTTGTATGCATAGAATTATAGCCATTACTTACTTGAATAAATTATTGTGCCTTCATAGAACTGTGGCTTAGGACACAGAAGATTCCAATCATATTTGAGGCCTGGAAAAGAAACTATTTGCAATCTTCTTTATTAATCCTATTCGGGTTGATACAAATTTGTAGAGAATATTGCTTTATACGTGGTAGTTTTAGCCAGTTTTCCTTAGACTTTGCAGACACCAGACAGTCTATGTGTATTAACAATTCTCTCATTCTGAAAGTCACCAAGTCTATATATTTAGAGAAATACAGTACATTTGAATTTTCACATTTCACTTTGTGTGTGTTAGGAACCTATGTGAGAGAAAGCATTAAGTAGCACCTATGAAATCAGATGCCCTAGCTCCATGTAAACTGCATCTGAGATGCAGGCTTTGATCAGAATTTCATTATCAGAAGTAAATATTCCAACCATAGCCTGTGTGAACTTGTTTGAATATTTATTAGTCATTGACACATCAAACGTGTATTTTTGGATCTATAAGCAATAAATCTATTCCAAATATGTAATACTATTACAAAAATTGAGGCTTAAAATGGAGATGGCTCATAACACAGGCGACCGAGTGACTGTGATGTTTTAACTCTACTGCTTCTCCATAAATTGTTCCTCCATTGTTAACAAATCCATGAATCTATTTTAGGATATTGTGTGGAGTCTTTGTTCATGTTTGTTCACTTTTAGGTTGTTAGTATTGCTTATGACTTGAATTATCATAAAATACAAAGCACCCTCGTTATTTCCTAAAAATAATATAAAGTATCATAAACACTGACTATGTTTATGTATGCATGGATGTTGCATCCTTTCGGATTCCTTATTGGCCTCACCCATGCCGTTTATCTAGACGCTTGAGAATGTGTCTGTGTGTATAAATGTGTTTTATGACTCCAAGTAAAGGGAGTAAATATAAATGGTGAAGGTTTATTTTTAACTAGTATCTATCCTTTGCTGCTTTTAACCCTATTATTGTTGGAACTGAGTATTTTTTCAAAGCAGAACTTTTTCAGCACAAAGAACTCTGTATGTGTATCTCTGAGCATCAGAAAACTTGATTCTGTTTAATAGAAGGTTTACACAACTGATCAGAAAGCATTCTACTGTACAAAACACTACATAGAGAGTGTGTTTACTGACACCTGTTTTACAATAATCATAAATGATATGCATATGGTGTCTGATGAATTTAAACTCAAAAGAAAGTAGGGAATAATATTCATATAAAGGTAGCAAAATATTTAAATATAAGGATTTTCTTTTTATCCTATGTTAAAGAACTGCACTATTTATTAACATATTTCATAGGAGGAAATCACTGACATAAATTGATAATTCAGTGCTATTTATTCAGATCTCCCAAACAAACATTATACATACATATATATGACTGACAGATCTTGCAGCTTTGAACATTCTCTGTGCAAATACCATGTGTGGCATGTGTTTTGTGAGAGTGTCATTCCCAAAGTGTCCCTCTCACTCCATAAAGGTGTGGACCTCGGACTTTGTTTCTGTAAGCCACTTTACGCTGTAAGTATGTGGACGCATGTGATTCTGCATTTCTCTCTCTCTCGGCTGTCGCAAGATGATGCTGTTCTGAGGCTTTGTAATATGACTCGGAAAACCAGATCATTCTAAGCTTAAAATAAAAGGAAAAATATACAGCAAAGAGTGAGAAAATGATGTGGGTGGCATACAAAAAGCAGTGATATTAACAATCCAATCGCTTCGGGACTGGGAGAGCAGCCTGAGTCAGACGCATACATTAAGAGCTGTCTGATGCCTATGTGAGCTCGCTCAGTGTGTTGGAAATGAGGGATCACCTCTTCTCTGACACCAGCTTATTTGTACGTATTCATTTTGAAATAGCAAACCACTCTTCCACATATATCAACTAACCCCCCCACTTGATTCTTTGATTCTTCCTCTTTCTTATATTGTTTGCTAAATTACCGTCAACTCCAAGTTCCTTTTAAAAACAAAAATCATTACTCAACTTAGCCATTTGCCAGAGACTAATGAAATAATAGTTTCCCTTTTGTCTTTGCTTTGTGACTCTGACAATATTGCGATACCTGTGTCTTTAGCTTTAGCTCTCTGTAAGAGAAACATGGATTTTTTTCTAAATGATAATTTATAAAGCATTTTAGAATCCATCAAGGAAGCCACTCTGGAATTTTGCCAAATCTTAATATGATTATATTTTCTTTTAATATTCATGAGATCAATATCATTTCCAGTTTAAAATTCCTAAATGCTTCAGTCTTCCATTGACACACAGAAGTATAGAGATATTCTTAAGTCAATTAATAATGCCTGAAAGAAGAAGGAGAAGAAGAAGAAGAAGAAGAAGAAGAAGAAGAAGAAGAAGAAGAAGAAGAAGAAGAAGAAGAAGAAGAAGAAGAAGAATCATCTCAGGGGAATTATAGTTATAGTACAAATTAATTACTAATGAAATTGAAAAAGGTGGGTTCACCTTAAACTCGTGTTCAAAATGGCAGGCTGGTGCATGTGCCTAAGCTTGAACTCATACACCTTAAATGTGCAAAGGACCTTGCAAGCTGTTGTGTTTGGGTGAATTTGGGGAAAAGCAGGGCACAAAGGGTGAGCTGAAGCCCAAGTTTCCTTGCTGTTTGCACATGCAATGCAGCCTAGCTGTCTATAAGCAGCAAATGCAGGCACAGTTTTGATGCCTGGATTCTTACATTTAATTTTTAGTAGACTTTTAATTTAGTCCTCAGATCCCACTGATCCCTAAGTGACTGCATTTGGAAAAAGAAAACAAGGTTCCTAATATAGAGAAGTTTAGAAAAAAAAATCCTGGGTGTTTGTAAACATGTGAAAACAGCGTTGTTGGTGGTTTTTTTTTTTTTTTTTTTTTCCGTGTAGCTCTGCAAATACATACTTAGTATGCTGAAATTCAGTTGCTATTTTTATCTATGTGTCGCTGTCAATTCCATGTTTAGTTTCTTTATCCATCAATGATGAAAGACATATTGGTGTGTGTGTGTGTGTGTGTGTGTGTGTGTCTGTCTGTCTGTCTGTCTGTCTGCCTGCGTGTCTGTGTGTCTTTGCATTTCTGTGCATTTCTGTAAAATGTTTAGTGAAGACAGTATGAACACTGGGACAGCTCCGTGATGTCATCCATACTGTGTTATTCCTAACAACTTCAATTTTCATTGAGTGACACTTTTTCCCATGATGCTTTGTGTTAAACATATTACACGCTTACTTGAATATGATATTGTACCTGTGTAAAGTTTGAAAGCAGGTGAAGTTTGGAGATATTTGATATTAATTTAAAATTAGTTTCATTATCAATCAGCTAATTCCATGAATCTTTTATGAAAACCTCAAAATGAGATTTTTTTTGATAAGGTGGGAAACCTGCCCCATTGATTATATTACTAATGTGATTTTAAGTTTGTTTTCTCGGTAGCTAATTACTAACCAAACAAGTACAAAACCAATCACGGATGGCATCTGTTTGGCCAATTAAGTAAGACTAGTCATTCCTAGGTCCCAACTTTGTTAAATAAAGTGTGTGTGTGTGTGTGTGTAGGGGGTCTTTTGCAGAAGTTTTAACAATCTATCTTATTTTTCTCTTTCATTGTTGACTGGTATCTGACAATTTATGAACAAGTGAATATGAACAAGTAATTCTTTTTCTGTGTTTTTGAATTGGGTATTCTCTTTACCAGTCAACATCAATATTTTACACATCCAAGTTGGCAGGTCATCCCTGAAATCTTCTAAATACTTTGTAGCCATATAAGTGAAGTGTAAAAAATTACATATTTATGTTAAGATTGTTTTCCCATTTCAATGAAAGGTTGGAGTCATGTTGAGTTGAAACATTATACAACTGAAACCCTTGGCTATGTAGAATTTTTTGATATAATTTTTTTTTTCATAGCAAACATCCAAATCTTAGATAGGGAATCAATCTCTACTAAGTTATCACTCTGTTATACACCACACTCAAAGGCCAGCCTCAGCATTCATGAACTGTGGGGAGATTTCTACATTAGACACTATTTTTTTTTTTTTTTTTTTTTTTTTTTGCTGTTCTTGAGGGATTAGACTAGTCAGTTCCCTCCATTTCTCGCTCTTCCTGCCCCACCCCCCTGCACCCAACATGGAGCCCTTTCAACTTCTTCAAAGAAGTTGGGGGAAAAAAGTGGACTCTTTATTAATGGCAGAAAACAAACTGGCTGCTAGACTTCCGAGACAGCTCTCCAATAATGAAGCTGAGCAGGCTCTGCGACAAAGAATTCTTGAATGTACTAAATATATAGAGAAGCCTATTTAATTCATCAGAGCAGCTTAGAGGACAGGCACACAAAGTTTAGAATTCAATTCAAGCCATGCCAGAAAATGAAAATGTACTTTAAAAAGGATTTCTGAAACAATTGTTCAAAGAAATGTCAACTTTTAAGGTTCTTTCTAGAAGAATGCATTTTGTACTCTCATTTTATGTGGTGAATTTTTTCAATTAAAAAGGAAATGATTAATAGAATCTCAAGGAAATTGTATCTTATAATTTTTTAAAAAAATGTGTTTTTTTTCCACAGGACCCATTTTAGTGAGGCCACCTAGAACATTGTCTAAAACTAACCAGTTATATGAATGAAAAACAGAGATAGTTTTATTTTTATAACAATTAGACATAATGTAAGTACTCATCCTATTAAAAAAAATTAACTTTTATATGGTTTCCAGCACATTCACAATACCACACTTTATGTTTTAAAACAATATAATAAATTGATTCTGAAAAAAACAAATTACTAATAAAAAATAGGACCATGTTTGATTACTATTGATTACTATGTGAAAGAATTCTTTTGCCTCTCAGGCTACCTGACATGATATTTGTAAGGAATACTCATTTCTACAATATTATGAAATTTATCAGCCCAAATACTGTCATAAATAATGACTTATAAAGTTTACTCAGGCCAATGGGAATGTAATTTCAGGATTAAATGTCTTGCAGAATTTCTTCTGTTTTCTTAGGATTGGCAGTCTGGAGAAAAGTGTGTTATCATTTTTTCATTGATAACTACAGTCTGTGAAGAGAATGGTTGTTCCTCTTTGTTGCTTCTCTGGAGCAAGCACAGCTGAGAAGGAAAGACTCCAGAACTCATGGTTTCTGAATACATATTGTCAGCTCAGTATGAACTGTTTATTCATTAGTATATTCATTAGTGCATGGTTAGTCCTTCTCTGCCTCTGCTCTCCCATTCCAGTCTCTTCCATTTCCCTCTTTTTCTCTCTACTGTGTTGACATTCTTGGGCTCTCACCATTGAGTGACAAAGCTGACCAGCTGAATCATCTTCACAACTTAGTATTCCAGAAGGAAATAAACAGAGGAGAGAGAGAGAGAGAGAGAGAGAGAGAGAGAGAGAGAGAGAGAGAGAGAGAGAGAGAGAGAGAGAGAAACAGGCAGACAGGAGGAGAGAGAGAGAGATTCTGTTTTACTAAACATCGGTTTTGAAAATAATGAAGAAGCTCCCATGCCATCAGTGGATAAATTCTTCTGCACATACCTCTTCTACTCTCACTCTGGTGCTGACACCCAATACAGAGAGGCAACAGGACTAGATTAACCTAGCAGGCTCTGAGAAACAAGGGAATGTCACATAGTGGAAGAAATACCAGCAATACCCAAAAGGCTTAGACAGTGAGCACCAATTTCTGAATGGTTTGCCACAACAACATTTATAGGTCAAATGTTTGCCTCGGTGAACTTGGCAGTGCTTATCAACATGGGAAGCACTGTTATCCAGGGAAATGTGCTGTGTACATCATGACAATGAAAAACTTTATGATATTCAGCCTTGAAGATTAACTACATTTTCTTAACATTTCCCATGATTATTTAGTTTTTGACATATGTCAGGACAGTCAGCATATCGTGTCAGTTAGGGATCTGAAATTTTATGTTAGAATTATTAGAAATAGAAGTTTGGTAAAGAAAGGATAGTGATTCTATTTTGTAGTTTAATGTGTATATCATAGTTACCACATGATTTGACAGTTGCTTGAATCTTTTTATCACCAATATTATGAAAATGTCTGTGACTGAATCTTGGAATCCCCTCATTTTTGGTTATGAATTGGACAAACTTCCCTATTCTTTTAATGCCTATGTATACATGTGTCTGTTATATTTCTATATGTATGTTATATATTTATATCATCAGACACATGCGTATATATGTATATATATTATAGTTAAATGATTCAGGTGATAGGTTTTTTTTTCATACTTACTTTTGTGGGGAAGTGGTTGAGAAGACAGATTTAACACTGTATCCTAGACTGGCCTTGAACTTTTGACAATGATCCTGCCTCAGCAGTGAACCAGACTGGTTGGCTAGATTCTTCATAATTTATCCTTTACTTTTTGCATTGTTGTTTATCATGGTATGACCTGAGCAATTTTTAAGATTTTACTGTCAATCATGACTACTTAAGAAATCTTTTTCTCTGAGAATAAGATTAATTTGCTATGCATAATGATTCTAATGCAAAACATTTTTATGATGCAGTTGAACAAAGCTATAAATATAATTTAGAGACTTTGAAATTTTATTTTAACATTCACAGTACTTCTTACTAATTAATCAAATTATAAAATTATGCTGTGGTTTCTAGTATATTAAAACAAGCTGTCATATTTGGAACATCTGTTTATGTTCCTGCTTTTGATACATGTTTCTAAAGGGATGAAATAAAGATTGCCATAAATAATGCTCATAATTTATTCTACAGAAGAAAGACATCTACTTCCATTCACTAAACCTGTTTATCTCCTACAATGTAAATCTTTCAGATTGTATTTTATCATGTCCTTATCAAGATGGAGGGGGAAAGGCTCAGGTCTTAGTTACGCCTCCCTGATTGGTTAAGAAAATTGGTGCTGTCCTGGCAGCCTTTGCAGACACTGTGTTTTGACTCCACAGTCAGCTGGTACTATCACTTTGTCTCGGATATATATATATAATATATATAATATTCTTCAAAATATTACTTGAATTTTATGTCATGACTTCTTTAGTTATAAAACCATGTTCTTACTTCAGTCTTCATGGTTAATTAAGGAAAATCTGTTGTTGTTGCTGTTTTTACTTTATGTTTATAAAAGTCAACATGAGGCCAGATTTGGTTTTACTTACTGATGATTTTAAAACAGTGACAGCATTTGTGTTTTTTTATGGTTTTGGAAAAGTACTGTGAAATGTTTCCTGATTTGAAAATCACATCCTGATTAGCTTTTGAATATTTAATAATAAATGAAGCAGGTCTCAAGCATGAAATTCTCAAAAAAGCATTGTGTGTGTATGTGTGTGTCTATTCATTAGTAAAGGTTTTACGTATTAAATTGTGAGTGTAAGAGCCATTGATGAATAGTAAAAGATTTTATTGGGTAGTTTCAGGCATTAAACTGTATCAGCATTTTTTACCTATTAGCTCCAGGAACATAAAGGAAACTGTGTACTTGACAGTGTGAAAAAAAAGTTCTATTTGGGACTTGTATGACTTGGATACTGGATATTTAATGGATTTGATTTGCTTTCCATATCTTCTGTACTTAGAAAAATAGCAAGGTCTTTAAAACCATAGAAGGGAAAAATCTTTCATAGTAGTTTTGTTTGATTCTTTAAGAATTATTGAAACTCTGAATTCTTGGATATCCTAAGAACAATGTTATTTGAAAGTTTGGGAATCCTCTCTTTCTGATTACCAAAATTCTTAGTAACGATTTTCTTTCATTTTCATGAGTCCTCCAGTTTATCAGAAATTGCACATTTAAGAGGAAATAATTCTGTATTGTTAAAAGTGTCATTTTGAAAAGTCCCATGGATAAGTGGACAAGACACTTTCTATAGACAAAAAACTTTCAGCTTTAAAATTTTTATCCATCCTTCTCCTTACCCATCCATTCATGAACAATGATATAAACAATCAAATTACTTGCCACCTAGGCATAGAATCCAAATGAAAGTAGAATTTTCTTCTTAAAATGCAATACTGTATTCTTATAATAAAAATCAAAAAACTAAGAAATAATTGTCCTCAGAATAGGACAGATCTGCATGACAATATGATATTTTGAGGTTCTGGAGAAGGAGTTTACTATGGTATTTATGGAAAGTTCCCTATAGGAGGAAGCATCTAGTTCATTCCCTAAGGATAGGAAGACTGCCGTGTGACAAGAAAGCTGGTACTTCAGTAGGAACATGCAACATACTAAACTATCCAGGAATAAGATAGACTATGCTATATTTTACATTTAATATAATTGATAAATTGGTGTCTTTGTTGAAAAGTTGAAACTGGGTGCATAAGGGCAAACAGAGGTCAGTTTGTAAAGGACCTACAGTGTTCACAAAGGCTATGCTGAGAGTGGGTAGATAGGGAATACTTGGGGACAGACACACGAGGTTGCTTACATTCCGACATCCATTCTTGTCTAGTCAGTATGGCTGAAGGCCTCAATGCGGAGATTATATCAGAGCTACAAAAATTTGTGAAGACCATCATTCTTTCTATCCTGGAAATTCTAGCACTATGTTTAGGGCATAGTAGATGAGGCTGGAATGAGATGATGCGAGTGAATAGTACACATGTGTGAAAGCCTGCTGCAGTTCTGCTGAAAGAGAAACAATGGGGAAGTAAATTCTGATTATCCAACCCGAGCTCAACATATCCCTTAGAATTTGTAGTTTCATAGCCCCGTGAAACTTTCTCTGAAATTTGATTGAATGCCCTTGTCTTTTCTTACGGGTGAAACAATCCAATAGTGTATGTAGCATTTCCAAGACACTGAATGCACCCAAAATTTATAGTCACTAATACCAATCATGTGAAACAAGAGGTAGATAGGAGAAGTCTGATGCACACACAATTGAAAGACTTTAAAAGACAGTAGATTGCACGGGGAAACAAATCGTAGCAAAGAGATGATGTTGTTTTACTTATATTTTTTAAGAAATATTTTTTATTCATTTACATACCAATTACAGATCCCCCTCTTCCCTCCTCCCACTCCTCCAGCCTCCCCCTCACAACCCACTCCCAATCCTTCCTACAAGAAGGTAAGGCCTCCCATGAGTAGTCAGCAGAGCCTGGTACATTCAGTAGAGGCAGATCCAAGCCCCTCCCCCTGCCTTAAGGCTGTGCAAGGTGTCCCACCATAGGCAGTGAGCTCCAAAAAGCCAGCTCATGCACCAGGAATGGATCCTGATCCTACTGCCAGGGGACCCCTTAAGCAGATCAAGCTACACAACTGTCTGGCTTGTGCAGAGAGTGTAGTCCAATCCCATGGAGGTTCCACAGGTGTTGGTCTAAATTTTATGAGTTCCCACTAGCTGGTTTGGTTGTCTATGTAGGTTTCCCCATCATGCTCTTTATGCCCCTTACTCATAGAATCCCTCTTCTTTCCCTTCGACTGGACTCTTGGAGCTCAGCCTGGTGTTTGGCTATGGATCTCTGCTTCTGCTTCCATCAGTTACTAGAGAAAGGCTCTATGATGAGAGTTAGGTTATTCACTGATCTAATTGCTGGCATAAGCCAGATCAGGCACCCTCTCCACTATTGCTAGTAGTTTAAGCTGGGGTCATCCTTGTGGATTCCTGGGAACTTCCCGATTAACAACCACTGGTCATTAATATTCTTTGTTTTACTTATTAACAGCAGAGGAATGAGAATCATTATAGTCCTTTGACCCAGCATCAGTTCCTTTTGACCACTTACTGCAGTAAGTGGAACTTGAATATCAGGCATGGGACTCTGGCTTGGATCTAGAATGCCCATGTGAAGTCCTTGTGTCTAACACTTGATCTTCAGGATGGTGTCATTGGGATATAGCAGAACCTTTAAGAAGTTAAGTCCTACTGGAATGTCCTGAAGTCACTGAGACTATGCCCTTGAAATGGGCTGGGATACCCCAAACCTCTTCTTCTTCCTCTCGTTTCCTGGCTGAGATGAGCAACTTATCTCCACCAAACACCTATGGCATATCTGTCCACAAGTAGAAAATCAATAGGGCCAACTGTGAAATGGATTAACAAAAGTGAGTAAAAATAAGGTACTTTCTCTTTATAAAAATCAACTATTTCAGAGATCTGTTTGGGGAACAGAAAACTAACTTTCACACATGATGTGCACGTGACACCATATGAAGATGTCAAGATATCAGTAAAGTTTCTAGAAGTGGTGACAAAGTCAAGGAAACCATTACCCTACCAAGAGAGTTGAACATTTGAAATCAAGGGTGCAGGCTGCTTCTATATTGTGTTATCTGTAACGACTCTTCCATTTCTGAGGGAAAATGAAGACAATCAGCCATCCTCAGACACATAGTTTGTTTTCATGCTGTAGAAAGGAGGAAAAAGGACCAAGTGTTATTCTAAAGAAACCATCTGAAAATTTCACAGCATCGGAGCATGCTCTTAGAACTTCACCACCAGGAACACAGTTTTGGGGTTGTGTAACATTGAACATACAGAATTTGTTCTTGATAGTCATTCATTTGGAGTTCTGAGAAAATTCAGAAGGGTGAAAACTAGATATTTGCACAAAAGTGCTTATCTGTCCATATGGACAGGACTAATTTTGAAACATCAAGTAGGGCATGAAATGAAAACAAAATATAAAAGCTTTTTTATCTTAATCTTTGCCTCAATGATAGGTTTTGTTTGTAAAGATACACAAATTACTTTGTAATGTCATTTTATGAAATATATTTCATTTTAAACTTTTATTCCAGTGACCTATGTCTTGAAAGTACCAGAATCCTTCCACATATAACTAGAAAGATGTTAGTATTCCAGATCAAGTTAAACATGCTATTCTAATATTAATTCTGCTTGTTTCAGACCATCATGGGACTACTTAAGATCTTATAACATTGTCTAAAGATGGACTAGTTTACTTACAAAATAAATTATTGTTTTAAAACAATAGGAGTAGTTCATCCTATAAAATTATGCAATTAAAATTCTAGATAAATAGAAAAGCAAAAACTCCATATCCTAGAGAATAAATATTATTACCATATAGTATATACTCAGGTGTTCTCAATGTCTCATCATATACATTCAAGTTTTCCATAACTTTTATAACTTTAACTTATATTTTAATCTTGAAATACTGATTTCATTTATGTATTATTTTATCACATGTTCATTGTGTTATAACTTCACTGTAAAATATATGTAACTAGTTGGATCACAGATATCAATATTTTTGCACTTTTTTGTTGCCTAATGTTAAAACTACTGTGCCGATCAATACTTCTATAAATACATGCAATAATTCTCTCAGGATACTGATTGGGACAGATGATACTTGCCTGAAAGAAGAGAGTGGCTATGTAAATATGAGACAAGAGTGGTCAGGAAGATTGAGGAGGCAGAAGTGACAGAGCCAAGTTAAACTCTGACATGAAAGCTGAGAGATCTGAATCAAGGTCATTACCTCTCCAAATTGCACTGGCCTTATTTATCACTCTATTCAAGATACTAATGACATTTATTTCTTTAGTGAATGAAAAGAAACAAGAAGAAAGTAAAAATATTTAGAACATCTACTAAATTATTTTCTTGACAGTACAGGAAATGCTATGAGCTCAAATCTAGCTCGTTGTCTTAGATAAGAAGGAAATCGTTTTATTTTTAATTTCTTAGGGGCATTGCCTGATACATTAGCCCAATTTCAGACTAGACATATGTCACAGAAATTAATCATAAAATAAGAAGACGCTATGATCTAGAGGTAGTTGTCCTTCACACAGAACACCGCAATACACGGTAGGCTGAAAGCAGTGAGAGAGGGAGGGAGGAGAGTGGATGTTAGCAAGTACCCAGCTTATTTCACTCTTAGTGTCACCAGCTCTGTGGGAGGCAGGCAGAGAACCAATACCCAGTAGATCGGTTGAGCAACGTATGAGTCATAATCCTTCCTGTGGAAATCTGGGAAGGCCACTTGCACATGTCTTGGGTAGTTGACAGAAAGGAAAACCTAGAGAAGGGTTGAAATAGACAAATTTCCCTCTAGCCATCAAACACATAAACTTTCTCCCATGAATATCCATTAACATGCATGGACAATGTCTTGGAAGGGTTCCCATATCATCAAGAAGTGTCAGTGACCTATCTGACCATAGATGGGAGATTCTTTATCATGTTAGAGCATTCAAAACACTAGACAAGGGTATAGTTTAGTCAGCAAGCTAGTCTCTCTAATAATAGTATTACCGGGATGAGGAATAAGCTGAAAGATGTTGCAAGACTAAGAGAACCACCCCCTGATGTATATTATCTAAAGCTAATTATGAATAGAAAGCATATGCTACCTTAGTGGGGAGGACATTCTTGAATATTGTGAGCTATGCAAGTCCACTTTATACTGATAGACAAAACAATGATAAAAAAATGCTTTCTAGAGTAGCTTTGCTTGTCACTTCTCAGTGAGTCAGAGAACAACCTATGGAAATTGGAGACTTCTTTTTTTTTTTTCATAGAGTATCAAAAGCTTTAAGTCTTCTGTTTCTAAATTTCTTTCAAGTATTTCTTTTCTCCTTTCCCTTGAAAACAGATAAGTTCTTGGTCTTTAACAACTAGGCCCGAATATTTATTCATTCAGTCAACAAACACATTAAATATCCTCCATATGGCAAGCAGATTATTTTGTGCTGCCAAATTATTTTCAGCTATAATTTATTTTATTGTATTTGTTTAATGTTAATTGAATGTATCAGGGCCTTTATGTTACAAGAAGCATCTGTCTCACACAATTCTGATTCATGAATTTTAGCATTACATTTTCAACACACACACACACACACACACACACACACACACACACACACACACACCTATACCCACAGATATATAGGAAATACTATGATGCTAAAGAATGCAAGGAAACATTTTAAATAAACTGTGTTATAGAAAGTCAGGGAAAAGCTCTTCAAAACCATTGAATGAGAGTCTTTTGAGAATTCAGTATGATTTCTTTATTGGGGCTTCTAATCTCTTGGTTGGGAATTCAAGTAGAACAGAGAAAACAGTGAAATTTAGTGTATCTTTCCCAAAGCTTGAATCTTTAAGCTAATCATGTGTGGTAAAGCTAAAATCAGAGAGTATTTGCTTCAGTAGCTCTTGCAGATGCTTTTCTGATGAAACTGCTTCATTTCCTATCCTAATTAATTCATATACATGGAAAGATGAAGAGAAAAAAACTTGTATTAGAAGTAGTAAGATCCATGTACTGTTTCTGACTCCATTGCTTTAGCTGGCCTCTTCACCAACCTTTTAACAACTGGATCTCAGAAATATCTGTCTTAGAAAGGGCTATTCTATCTGGCTTCCATTTACTTGAGAAGGACTCAGGTTAAGGTAGGTCATAAGCAAAGTTTGGGTTACTTTTATTCAGAAATTAATCAGAAAATTCATTTTGTGCTGGGATGTGTTTTTCTGTGTCTCTGTCTACTTCCTCACAATACACCTTTTATGGTCCTTCACCTCCTTTAATGAACCAGTAGTTTAAAGGAACTTGAAGTTGTAGGTTTCTATATTTACATAATTAAATACTCAAAATATAATATGAAGGGATAGGTAAATTGTATTTAAAAGATGTGATAGCAAAGAAAATACACGGATATCATAACTGAATCTAATATATTGGAAGTTTCAGGCTACATTCTTAGTCATATCTGTGCTAGAAGAAATCTACTTTCCATTTTCTGTTTCATTTGCATTAACACAAAATTACTCATGAATATGAAAAAGATATTATTCATATCCATACTTCTTCATTTTTTTATTTCAAACCCACTGTGCTTATGAGTTATACATAAACATACTACTATATATGTATATTTATACACAGCTATCTAAGCGATACATTACAACTGGATAGCAAGCTTAAGTGACTATATTTTGTGTCATGTGTGTCTTATTATATCATTAATGACATTACAATTGTCAAATAGGTTAAAAATCCAATAATTATAACTGCCATGTTTTAGCATGGTTTGTCTCATTGAGAATGGTTTTAAAAATAGAAGGATCATATCGGAATCCTTCTAGTACAAATGGCAGGTGCAGTTAATATTTTTACTGAGTTGCTATTTCCATGGTATTTTAGTAAGTGTCTTCTAAAAATCACTATGTTCACAAAGCATTATTAATTCAAGATTTCATAAATCTAATGTCCTTCTCAAAACACCTACAAAGAAGCACCAACAAGAAAAATGACTGACATGTCAGGGCTTACATGCTTGATTCTTCTTAACTCAATATCCCAGAAAATCATTTCTCTTGAAATTGTAGGCAAAGTTTTCAAAGGAAATCGAATCCCCCTCTATTTTCCATTTCAACTTTCACACTTTGGAAAAGCAAATATTATTGCTTCAGTCCCCAAAACTTTTCTCAAAAACATGCCTGCCTCTGGGAAGCAGAAGGATACAGATCAAGCATGAGTATCATCAAGTGGGAACTTTATTTATGACAATGATGCTGGGTCTTATTCCATCTGTGTTTCTGGGTGACATGGGGGAAGGGAAGGTGGAAGCTTGCATTTCCTTCTTTTAAATTAATTCCCCTTAGCTGCTAACAAGCGGATCATTTTAAGCCCACAGGATGTTGTATTTTTCTTTTCAATAATTGCTACAGATATTAGAGTGAAGAGACAATGGTGGGCATGCACAGAATCCACTGATTTCCTAGACAAACTCACTTGTCTGAGATCAAATGGCTACAGCACAGTTAGGGTTACAGTCTCCTTCCCTTCCTCCTTATTCTCAACAGCACTGGAGCTTTTTCCAAAGTTGCCATGGTAACACTCTATCTGGCTGCTGGCTCTGTCGTAAGTTATTGAACTGAGACTGGCTTTTGGTTTAGCAGATAATTAGGTTCTGTCTCACAGGTTCATTTTCCTGTGACTGGAACGTGAATATGACCTACAGCTGGCCTCAATTTCAGTGTCACAGACAAAAGTTTAACCCTTCAGAGCTCCCCTGGCACAGTCCTAAGCCTGTCTTATGAGGTAAAAGGACACACAGTGCCACTCACCCACGCACACCTTGGGGAGATTACCAAGTCCGCATATAAAATTTCTTATTCATTTTAACACTAAGGAGCATATGGTCAGGATCACATTAGGCATTTTCAAAATTTAAAAAAAGGTCAACAATATGATGACTATTTACATATTATGTATATAAAACACAACAATTCCCATAGTCATTTAATTATTCTTATTTCTTGAACAATTTTAAAGTCACGTGAAGGTACCTTCTGTTCGGATTGAGACCCACACCAGTACTAATATTCCAACCTCGGGAATATTAACATGGTACTTTTATTGGCAGCTTTGAGAACGATTTGCTTATCCCGTCTCCTTTAAATGTTACAGATTTTAACTGGTACCAAAAGGCTGCTTTGTCACCAAAGATGGACCCATTTGGCAGGGAATAGTAAAACTACTTCAAGAAAATGCAAAAATGTTCACTCATGCTGGAACCATCTTGTTCTGGAAAACTAGAAAATTTGCAGAGTGTATTTGTCAGATTTCAGTTAACAATTTGCTCTTTGTTTAGAACAAAGAAAGAAGCCCAACATTGAAACGAGATATTAAATTCTCAAAATTAAAGTCATGCTCTGGCAACAAGAGCTGTGGGAATAAGCAGAGCAGGTATGTCTTCACAGGCAGAACAATGGCAAAGGCCTTAAGAGAAACTTAAAGTGTTAGTGTACTCTGGCTGGAATTTTAGCATAAAAAAAGAAAAGAAGGTAATAGGAAGAAGTTGAGTTCACCATAACCAAAATATGAGCTAGTGAACTTCTGTAGCTTAAGTGGCTGGAGGGTCACTCAATTCCCTTAACAGTGAAAAGTTGAAGTCCTGAAAGGGCTTAGATGCTGTGTGTGCATGCTTCATGTAGACCATAGTCTAGTCTAACCAGGGGCGACCTTCCTCACCATCCAGAAGAGAATAAATTCAAAAAGAGCCCCAGCCTCAGTAGTCCTGAGTGAGAAGCCAGGACCCCACACATGTTCCATACACAGAGGTTGTAGAGGATAAGGTTGAGGTTAGGGTAGGTGGAGGTCACATTGATTTAAAAGGGGACCAAAGGGGAGGAACTGTTTTGTCGATCACTTGTTAGTGAACTGAGGTTCTTTTCAGTACAGAGCAGTAGCTATTCTCTTATTGACGACTAATAACAGTTTGTTGAATGAATATATGACTTTTCCACTCTCTATGTAATAAGAAGTAAGCATTTGATTAAAATTACAAGGAGGACTTAGGAAATATGCAGCATTTTCAGTTTAAAGAAACCTTTTCACTGCCTAACCATGATGCCTTGTAACACCTGAGACCTACAAATACAGATTATCTCTTGCTGCGCTGGTGAAATGGCCTGGAATGAGAACTGTTCATGCTGTTGTCCACTCTAGTGTGTCACAAAGTAGATCTTGTGCTATCTAGAAAACAGATTACACTGCATCAGTTTTCTTTTTACAACTTCCTGTTGACTTCAGTGTTATTAGAATAGCATAATAAATACTGTGTTAGGAACTCCTACACAACCTTAGCCTACCCACTTCTCAACAACCCCTCTCTAGCCTGCTACCTCTTTTACTCTCTACCTTCCATTTCCTCTATTAGACGGGTGTGTGCTCAATGGAAGGTCTTTGCTGTTCGCTCTGCAGGAATGCACGCTTCCTCTGCGCTGCATTCTGCTCTCTCTCTTCAAACGCCACATGCTTGCAGTTGCATCTCTGAGCACCTAGAGGCTTGCTCTCTTTACTTCCCACCAACCTTCTTGCTTCAAGGTTTCTTCATAGGACTTACCACTTCTTAATATTGTAGCAGACAAAAAAAACTAACCCAACAAGTACGTGTTTATGTGCTTTTCCACTAAAATATTAGTCCCATGGATTACTCAAAGATATATACCCATCTCCTAGAACCCAGGAGGCCAGTTCCAAGAAAGCCTTCAATAAATACTTGTTGGAGAAAAAAATTAAAGTAAATGAGTAAAGGAGTTCGAGTGGAGTATCTATTTACCACAACCCAGTGAGATAAAGACATAACCACCTTTTTAAACATAATGAGTAAAATCCTCTATAAAATGAAGTTGCATGAAAACAAAAGTATTCAGCATAAGCACCCACATTTCTGCACTTCTAGCCACTACTTTCAAGTAAGACAGTGTCTATTAGCATCCTATCATGAGAAGCACATGAGCACATGTGTGTTCAGATGTGTGCACCCAAATGTACACACAGAGGCCATAGAGGACATTGGATGTCCTGTTCTACTGCTGTCTAATTTACTCCCATGAAACAAGGCCTCTCCCTTGAGGCATCCCAGTGATCTTCCTGTTTCCACCGCACAGTGCTAGGATTGCAGCAAATGAAATAATTCCCTAGGTGCTGAGAATTTAAACTCAGGGCTCATGCCTGCACAGCAGGCACCCTTGCGTGCTAAGCTACCAACACCCCCAGCCCCAAATTCTGTTCTTGCATGAGCTAAACCCCAAACAAAATGACATCCATTAAATAGACACATACACACCACTCTAGTCATTGATGGAAACCTTCCTCTGGAAAGGATCAGATAGTAAATCATTTTGCTTTGCCACCCATACAGTTTGTCTTGCAATTACTCTGCACTTCTGTGCAGGTGTGAAGGCAGATAGACAACACATAAATAAAAGGTCATGGCTGAGTCCCAAAATTATTTATTAAGTCCAGAATGGAGCAGATTTAGCCCATGAGCCACAGTTTGCTGATCCTCATCTTCCCTGGTTATTGGAGAACGCCTTAGGGCCATTACTCTCTTACCTACTCCTTGAAAGCAATGGCACTTTATGGATGGCTAGCTTCAGGACATGTGTGACCTAGGAGGCTGATTTCTTTCCTTTCCCTCTAGGTGCTTAAAGGCAGTGCCTACTTTTTAATTACTCTGTAGTAGCAATAATTGAAGAAGGTCAGAAATTTCCAGTGATAACATTCATTCTTGGAGAATGACTGGTGTGGTACGTGAAAACAGTCAGTTGTTGGTAAATATTCTCTGAAGTGGAGAAAAAGAACTTTTACTTATGCTTGTAGTACAAATTTGCCACTTTAAACTGCCAGTGTTATATCACGTAGCATTGAATTGAGGAGAAAAACCTTGCTTCTTAAATTAGGAGGTGCAAGCTCTGTTTTCTGAATATATATTTAAACTTTCAGTGACTCCTCACAGCCAATGCAGAGTCTGCAAGAAAGAGTGGTTAGCTTGATGGAAGCAACTGTCCAGATAATCATTTGTAGTACCAATAAGTTCAGAGAAAAAAAGTATATGTGTAATGCTTTATATAGCACCCCAAGCCTAGTGTTTGGTTAAAATACATACTCAATAAATGGAAGCTATTACCTTCTTATTTTAAGTTACTATAAACGTTAAAATTAAATGTTTAGCTACAAACCCAATCCAATTTTAGTGCCTCTGTGTTAATAAGGCCTCTTAACATTGAAGCAGCAAGGCAAGAGGAATTTTTATGTACTATTCACAATTGTACCCAGCTCAAGGTCAAGATAGCAACAAAATACTCCAAGCTGAATGAAAAAGTCTCCACTTGACTGCAGCTCTTCTTAACACTCCACAAGGGTCAAGCTGTGTTATTTTCTCGCAATGTTAAATAGAATGCATCTTAGGAGCACAGTTCACTTATTGATTGGAGTGGGTTCAGACTGGCTATAATTCAAACAAAGACACTTCAGTGAGTTCAGGACCCAGGATGAGCCACCAAGGGGCAAAGGTTTCACTCGAATCTCAAGGCAAGCACTCAGTGTGAATTAGTAGCATGAATGTCTTAACATTATGTGGTTGTGTACATTTCCAGACCAGTTTTCCAACCCCAGTGAAATAACAGGTAAAATACTGGTAATAAGATGTATGCTTGAAATTCTAGTACTCTAGAAGTTTAGGCAGGAGGATTACCTTGAGTTCAAGGCCAGTCTTAGCTATAAAGTGAGTACAAGGTCAGCTAGAACTATATACCAAGACTTTTAAACATACACATGGAGACACACACACACACACACACACACACACAGAGAGAGAGAGAGAGAGAGAGAGAGAGAGAGAGAGAGAGAGAGAGAGAGAGAGATTGACCTTTTTAGAGATCAATATATACTGTACTTTTTGTCTCTAAAGAATGTAAGTATTTTTCTGGGAATGCACAAGAAGTACACAGTTATTTATAGAAGTGAAATATATGGTTTGCCAACCCTATGGACCTCATTTTTAATACTTTTATGAACAAAAACTGGAGAAGCTAGTGACGTCTAATTTAGAACCTGCTAGCATGTTGTAACAGAATTGTAATCTCATATTCCACTTGTCACATATGAATAGAATATATTTTCACGATGTATTTATTGGGGCTAATTAAATTATCATTAGTCTTCCATTTATGTGGATGCCTTTTTTGTTCAGCACTGTTGTGTTATATATAAATACTACACTTATTCAATAATGCATGGCTAAAATTAGACCTCTATTCTATTTTGAATTTGTTGGTGAAGTGTCTTGCCTTGCCTCTGAAAGCTGTATTATAGGTTAATGAGTTCTTTTCCAGTTTGAGGTTTCTCAAATCTATTTTAATTCCATGTCAGAAATTGGAAAGGTTTTTCCAGGAAGAGTTACATAAACCCACAAAATAACATGTGGGAGTCTCTGACCTACTTCTTCGACTTCCATTTTGCTACTGCTTTCATCCCCAAATAAGAATACCGATGCATTATTTGTTTCAACATATTGGCTTTCTTTTGCAATGTATTGCTGCGACCATTCATGTGTGTGTGTGTGTGTGTGTGTGTGTGTGTGTGTGTGTGTGTGTAATGTATGCCCATGTGTGCTGTGTGCAGTTTAAAAAGGAGGCCAGAATGCAGTCGCCCTGAACTGTTTCTGTGCCTAGTTCTTTTGGTATGAATCTCTCACTGAATCTGGAACTCACCATATTCTGGCTAGCTGACTGGCCAGCCAGTGCTAGCAATCTTTCCATGTACATCCCTATAGTGCTTGGTTACAGGCCCATGGGGCAACACCTTGCTTTTCAAGTGGCAGGTGGGTGGGAATAAGAATTCAGGTCCTCATGCTAGAAAGCACTCTTACCCACCAAGTCATCTATCCTCCCAACCCCTACGGGCATTTTAAAGCAGAATTTTTCTAGGAGTTAATTAGGCTCGTTTGTCTAAATTATTCTTTCCAGTAATGTCTAACTTGCCGCTGTTGGAGACCTGAGACAGTATAAGATTTGAGATGAGGTTACTATGAACATTCACAAAGATAGCCACGGGCAACTCTAATTTCTACAAAATGGTAATAAGATATTCTGGTCATAGTTCGATCAAGGAATATTGTATATATCTCAACTGGTAGAATCTTTTACTTAAAGGCTATTTTGTCTTGGCCAAACAGGAGGACTCCATTTTAGATATTTCAGGTGTACAATATACTTCGTTGACTATAAGCACAGCATGATAGGACACAGGCCAAGATATTATTCTTGCTTAGCAGAAACTTTATGCCTGTTGAATAGTTTCCTCATGTGCCCCTCCCGATGGTCTCTCAACTCTTTTTGCACAAATTTGACTATATTAGATACTAATATATCAGAAAATGAACCAGGTGGCATCTGCTCTTCTGTAACTAGTTTGTTTCACTCAGCATGATGTCTTCAAGGTCATTAACATTGTTACTATTGTTTATTCCCATTTCTTTTTAAGGTAGAATAGAATTTCACACATATTTCACTACCCATTTATCTATTATCAGACATTAATTCATTTTACACATTTTCTTACTTTTATTTATTTAATTACATGCTTACAGAGATTAGAGGAGACAACTTAGAAGAGTTGGTTCTCTATATTCACCATGTGGGACCTGCTATAGAATCCAGGTCTTTGGGCTTGTCAACAAGCACTTTTACCCCTGATTCTTCTTATTTTATGAATACTATAAGTAAGTTATGTAGCTATAAGTAAAGTTATGTAGCTAATCGCCATTTGAAGTCCTGATTCTGATTATTTTGGATCAATGCCATATAAATGGGATGGCAAAACCAGAGTTGCTGTATTTATAACTCTGCATGGGACCTCTGCTCTATTGTCTTAGCACTGGCCGTGTTCTTAATCCCACAGACAATATACAGGTGTTGTACTGCCCACACCCTCCCTAACACATTGTCTTTGACTTTTGATACTAGCCATCCTGACTAGATGGGGTGTTACTTCATTTTAGCTCTGACTTTTGTTTCCCTAATGACTAGTGCCACTGAACATTTTCCAAACACCTCTTGACTGTGTGTCCTCCTTAGAAAAATGTCTATTCAAGTCCTTAGTTTCTCTTTTTGTCAGATTTTTTCTACTGAGCTGAGATATTTGGGTATTTTTTATTTTACATTTCATAATATAGCAGACCTATGGAATTAATTATCCTAGGATGTTTTTGTGTTGCTTACTCTTGGAATGCTGATTAGAATATTAAAAAGATGTGTGAAGGGAACACATTAGGGTTTAGAGTGGGCAGGGAGACTTGTCATATAGCTTAGTAGGCCTTCCACTCGCCAAGTCCCCAAGGATGACACCGAACTCTTGATTCTCTAGCATTGACCTCCTGCTTCTGATAACACTGTCCATCACCATGACCAGAATCACAATGTCCAGCCCTTGCTAGTGTTTCTTTGATTAATAAAACACAGATTCTCAGAGTTTTACTCAAGAGCCTAGAGTACAGTGATGTGTTGAAATAACAATTACTCAGGAATTCTCAGAAGGTGTGTTTCAGCTTTTATTGATGTGATGGCATTTGCTGGCAATTATGGTATTAAAAAAAGTTCCATGAAACAAATTTCCTCTCTGAATATGTGAGTATATTTTGTCTTAAACTCAATTGTCCTCAAGTGTACAGTTAGGCTTTATGTAGCAATTTTAGATATCTTATGCCCATTTATAAGTCAATTGACAAAGTTTTTCTCTAATTTGATTGATGTATAACAAAAACCAATTATCATGTTCCATTAATTTTGTACTGATGATAGAGTAGTTTTTCAGAAAAAGTTTACTTCCATTAACACTTTTGAGCGGGATTTCTCTGTGTAACAGCCCTCACTGTTCTGCTGTCCTGGAACTCATTTTGTAGACCAGGCTGCCCTTGAACTCACAGAGATCCACCTGTTTTTGTCTCCGGAGTGCTAGGATTAAAGGCATGTGCCACCAAACCAGGCTCATATTTCTTCCTTTGGACCACTGTGTAGTCAGGCTGAAATCAAACTCAAGAACTTTGTGCCTATCATTCCCAAAGTCTAGGATGGCAGGCAGAAGCCTGGTTCCCTTCAATTATTATTTTAAAATAAGCATTCCTTAGTTTACCCTGATAATTGCAAAATTGTACATATAAGCTCATGAGCTGTCAAATGCTTTTTCCTAGGGCACCTCTCTTTTCCCCCTCTATTTTTAAAATTTATATTTGGACAACTATTTGAACTTTTTAGTGATCTGGTATTCTGTAACAAAACAAAATGAAGACACTCTCTTCTCTGAGCCTGAAATCACTTAACAACGACAATTCGTAACACCTGCTCTAGGAATGAATGTTTTATAAGGCAGAAAACTGGCCACCCTGATGATGACTTCTTATGGTAACTTTAACTTTTTAGAAAGCCCTTTCTCATACAGAGTAACATTTCTTCAGTGAAGCAGTTTTACTTTGGTGATCAGAGGGCATTGTTCCTGCTTTCCTCACAGCGATAAAATTTCAAGAACATCTAAAACCATGCTTTTATTAGTTTGCATCTACATCAAGTTACAATATAGTCTTTCAAACTAAGAATCTGCCTATGACTTACTAAGGTCTACCATGAATAACAGACACCATTATCACTTAGTTTCCGCAAAGAAATTGTTAAAAAAAAGACACGTTTACTTTGGTGCAGACATGGTATTTTCTTGGCTAAAACACTTTACTACTTTAATATCAGATGAAATATAATTTTAGAAGCTAAACATATATTTGCTGTGTTTCTATAGATAATCCATGTTGTAAGTCCAGAGTACAAGGCAAATTTTAGTGGCATAATTGGGAATAATGGGCATGTAGTCTAAATTCTGAATGAACTGGCTTAACAAAAATGTGCAATAAGTAAAGACGTATTAATTCTCAATGAAATAGGATAACTGTATCGGAAAGACAGGGCAGAGAGAATTCATGCACAGCAATAAAATTAAAGAAAAAATTTAACCAAAAGCTTATGTTTTGTATCAAAAATGTCTTTTTATCATATTAGCTTGTGGAGACATTATGTCAATTCTGCATCTTTACAAACACAAGAAACTGGGTCCAGTTTCTAGAATGCATTGTGTCACCTTTTGTGTTCAATAGGAAAACATATAGAGTTGATTGGAAACAGTCTAAGAACTGTTGAAAACTGCAAACACAACTCCTTAACAGTCCCATCATCTGAAGATGGACCTTACATAGTCTTTGCAGCACCATTTCCACCCCATCCTATGCTGTCTCCTCAGAAGCCCCAACACCTAATAACTATTACACTGAACTTTTGTCCTAGAATTTTCTCATTTTGAGAATTGTATAGTCTTGAGAATGGCCTCCCCCGCCCCCCCTTAGAATAATTATCTGAAGATTAACCTAAGTAATTATAAATGTATATACAGGCTGGATATACCACCATTTTTAAAATTATCCATTTGTTGAAAAACACCTGGGTTAGTTCCCGATATTGCTGTTATGAGTAGAGCATAGTTATAATAAACATCACTGCACAGGTTTTGTTGTAAAACATGTTCTCGTGGATCCAGAGTGAATTAGGAAGAGTCTAATTTCTGGTTTGCAGCATCACTGCACAATTAGATCAACAAGACACTGAAATTCTGTTCTAGAGTGGCTGTACATTTCTGATCTTTTATTGTTATATTGAATGTGTCAAAACTGCCATATGTGATTCTCCACACTTCAATTTGGGCAACGATGTTGTTGGCCTGAGTACCTAGATGTTGTCTAACTTCAGTTCCTCCCATGCACCCTCCTTTCTGTCTGTGTACTCTCGACATCCCCTCACAAAGGCAAATGGACTTCAGGAGCATGGTGATTAGGTTTAGAATTCAAGCCCAGAAGATCTAAGGTTAGGTCCTAGATGTGTGTCCTACCAGCTGTAGGATTTGTTATTTAATGAGTGACTTCTCACTTTTCTTGTTTGTGAGTGGGTAACTCTAGGCTGCTGAAGACTCAGCATTTGTTAAGTCTTTCCTGTGGAGACATTTCTTGCCTTCTTCTAACACAAATCTTAAATTCTCACACAGGTACTCACAACCCAGAAGAAAAATTTAGTTATGTGAGTATGTGATGCTGCTAAAATGTAAGCGCCAATGAGGAAAGTGATAGCATCAATCTTACTCATCACAGCATCCTCAGAGATAACACAGACTTGGCCAGAATGAAGCTCTCAACACAATATAGTAGAATGAAGGAGAGAAAGAGCAAAAAGAAAAAAAAATGAATGGATCAGTCATGAATTTTGCCTCCAACGTTAGCATTTGCTTATGACTTAAAGCATTCTAATTTTTAAAAATCTATTATGCGTTAATCATGCTTCTTTAATTCTGAAGAGAAGGCCTCTGTATATAGGCTGTGTAAATACATTTACAAGATGCCTTGTGAATAAGCTATAAGGTAAAGATCACACAACCTTATGGAAAGTACATGTTTTTTGTTTGTTTGTTTGTTTGTTTGTTTGTTTGTTTGGTTGGTTGGTTGGTTGGTTTTTTGTTTCATTTTGTTTTTTTCGAGACAGGGTTTCTCTGTATAGTTTTGGTGCCTGTCCTGGATCTCACTCTGTAGATCAGGCTGGCCTCAAACTCACAGAGATCTGCCTGGCTCTGCCTCCCAAGTGTTTGGACACTTGCTCTACTCTAGTGGTATTCTTTTAAGAAGGAGTGAATTGCTGAGGAGACAGAGACTGAGGGTTAGAGTCTTCTCTGTTTCTGACCTAGCTCTCTGTTTCCTGATGTAGACACAGAGCTATAACCACAAGTTCCTGGTGTTGTGGATCCATCCACTTCAACCACACAAGATCTATGACATTTAGGATTGAGCCCCTTTAAACATCTTCTTCTCTCAAATATTCTATCCTTGCAATGAGAAACCTAACTAACACAGTAGGATAATATTTGATTGATAGTTTGGGGTTACATTATCATGTTAATTAATCCATTGGTATGCCGGGACTCCAAAAAGTTGATAGAAGTCATGTTATTTAGGAGTTTTCTTTGGCTTTATCAGTCTTGAGAGTCCTCAAAGTATCAGCTGGAAATACTTCTTTATGCCTCTGTTCCTAAATTGAACTCAGCATTCTAGTGGTTTAATGCATTAAGTAAGTTTCACAAGACTTTCAAGGGAAGCAGATAACTCTGTGACATCACAAAGATGATTTTTCACATACACACTGTGTAATACCCAAATTGTAAATCAGCCACCATTGTAAACAGCACAAGCCTTTAATCTCATGATTTCTCTCCTTTCTGGATATTTTGTTATCTGCCGTTCCCATTTTACTTCTGAAAACCAGTTGCTACATGGTCTTCAAAGAAACAGTTATCATTTTTCAGTACTCACTTGCTGTATCTATAGACTCCTAATAAACAAATATCTCCATATTTGGGTGTATGAGACCATGTGCTAAGTTTTAAAGACATACATAAGCATATTTATTTTCTTCATTTTCCCCAAATCTCCTCAAATACAGGTATCATTAGACTGGTGCAGTATATTATATATGTTAAGAATTGTAATTTAATACCACAGAACTATGTAGCAAAGCTATGCTGTGAAACTCTCAACTTCAAACTAATTCAAGTGCCCATTTTGTGGGGTGAAAGGTTTGAACTCAAATTTTTACCAAATCGTATCAACCTGTAAAAGGAAGATTACATTTGCCTTTATGAGTTTTAATACTTAGAAGGTTAAAATAATGCAAACAGACATAAAATTTTTGATATTTATTAAGTATTTACTGTGTCCATCATTGTCTTAAATAAATCCCCAGGTTTAATTTATGCTAGTATAGACACTTACGCAGCTACATTCAATGTGTATACGTAACTGTGGAAGAAATCAGCTAAGAGAGATTAGACAAGGGTCTCAAGGTCACAGTGAATGATTCTTAAGCCCAGAATATGATTGTGTGTTGTGTATGGGGTCCACCTTTTACCAATAGTTCATGCTTTTCTTACTGCCATAATTCAACTGGGTCATTTTAGCTAATGGTGTAAGAAGTTACTGTTCCTTCCATTTTCCTATTCCATACATTAGGCAACATTTTTCATTCACATACAGTGTGATAAAATAAAACCCTATCATCCCCCTATTATGCCTTTGTATCTATTGGGCACCAATGGCCTTTATAAATAAATCAAGTCATAACAACAATCCTTTGCCTGAAGTGACTTTATTATTCCGCCTCCTTTCATTGTCCTATTGCAACTCAAATACTTTAAGGTCCATCATAAATATCTATATGCCAACAATATTTAGTCAGCTACCTCCAGAATTACACATATGAAACCATAAAAGCAACATTTTAGAAAAAAAATCATCCTATTGTGTATTACTAGACCTATATCTGTACTTAACTTCTGGAATAGTGATAGCATATGGATTAGATTTTTCCAGTTGAGAACATTGAATCTATTTTAAAGAGTCCTGTTTGTGCCCATGCATGTACATATTACATACAACTTAATGTCTGGAATTTGTTACCCCCTCTCTACTGTACATCTGCTCTCTGCAAGGGTTTGTATTCAAAGAGTGCTACTTTATAAGAAAAGCTCTTTGAATTTATGTGTTGCTATTTTATTATTGTTACACTTACTTGAAATGCTTCTATTATCTAACCAGGGAGATTTTTTCTAAATCGACAAATGAATGTTTTCTACAAATAGTACTGAGATTTTTATATTTATTTATTTTCACTATGCTAAAATATCAACTTCAGTTCATAATTATAGAAAGGCTTTGTTCTTCTTATCTGGGTGTCAACAGTAATTGGAATCCATATCCATATCCCACCTTGCAATCATGCTGCAAAAGGGCAATAAATTCCCGCTGAGTGTGTTACTTGTTAAATTTAGTGCATTACATTCAAAGTAATGAATAAAAGCAGTGGGCCGTTACCGTCTGGCTGGCTGAGGGAGGCCAGAACAGTCAGACTCCCCTGGGGCCATGTGCTAGTTTAAAAAAAAAAACAGTGACAGGCAGAATTAAGGGAGTCCCTAAGCATCACAGTTTGGTTTGTCTCCCCTAATTTCCTCTTCTGTTAGAGACTCAGGCTGCAGGGAGAAGAGGTAATCTTATCCATTAATTCACCACACTTTATAAAATACTGAATACTGTGGTTCCATTACCAACAAATGCAGTTTAGATAGGTAGATATGTATTTACATTGAACAGGGAGATGAAAATTCCAATGAATGGGAACCAACAGCTATGCCTCTGAGCAGTTTGTAGTGAACCCTACATGTATTGTATATTTATCTAGGTAGAAAATGCACATAGATATTATTACATGAGTGAATAAACCAGAAAAATAAGCCTGTGCATAACTATCTACTTCCATATCATATTTATTGAATGTACATAAGCAGTTACTGAACATGATGCCAAATTGTTAATCACTTTTTCTTAAAAATAAACTATCTTAAAAAGTAAATATTTCCATATAAAATACTCTCCCTTATATATAACATACCTTTTTTTTACCTACAATATAAATAATCAATGATGTTGAATGAACCTGTTCTACATTCTTGGTTTACAGATTTCTTATTCTTGAATATAATTAAGTTAGACATGCCATGTCCTGCTAAAGCCAGTTGATATGCCTAGTCTTTTGTATTATTGTAAATAGTAATACCAATCCAAAAGACAAGTAAATTCTTAAGAAAAAATACAAGTAATTTCTGTAAAAGATCCACTTTTACTTTCGTTGAGTGCCTTGGAAATTTTATCATAGAGTGCCCTTTGCTATCCATGATAAAAACAGCTGCTTCCAAATAGCCTGGTGTATCTCATTAGAGAGATATTAGGCTAATTATGCAACATATGAGTGAGATCATTATAGCGACATTATCTCAATGAGGTAAGTAAGGCACACGTGAAATCCAATACTCAGTTACTTGAAAGAATATCGGAAAGCAAATGTATGAAAGTGAAGATCATTTCAGTGTGTGTGGAAAGATGATTCAAGACTGTCATGAACTTCTTGTGAACATATTTTCTTTTACTACAACCCAGTTGTTTTCCGTACACAGTGAGTCAAGTGAGCCTACCAAATCAGAGCATCGTAACTATCGTGTCACCAAACCACAGCCAGGACTTGTGAAAGGAAAGATGTCTGGATCCCAACCTGAGAATTTCTCATTCAGTAGGGTGAGGAGAGCTCAGAACTCTGCATTTCAAGTTCCTGATTGACAGTGGGCTCTTTGAGAATCAGGGGAAGATCCCACTGTGCTTTGAACGTTTAAATCAAATGATACTTTCACATTACAGTTGTTTTATGAAGAAATGTATCTTGAAATTATAACTAAGGCTATCTATCAAGCACAGTAGGCATATTTACAACATGCATTTGTAAACAGTAGCCTAAACGCTAAGCCAATCAGCTGTTACATTTTCAATTTATTTGCAAAGAAAAATGTCAAAAAAAAAAAAAAAAAAACACCTGCTTACTGTAATTGGTGGGGTTTATCTCTTTTATAGAATGTTTCAATGTGTTTACTGAATTGATTAATTCTGTGCCACAAACTGAGTATCACAAAACCTCAATGGATTCATGATTATTATCATATGTAAGCAATTATCTGGCTCCCTTTGTTGAAAAATAAGTGCTAGCCCTAGCTTGGATAGATTAGTGACTTTATCTCCTCATAGTGTGTTGAGGGAAAAACAGGCAATCAAAACACTATTAAAAGTTCACATACAGGTTTTTTTTTTAATTAATCTTTTGTTTTTTAACTTTCTTTTTAAAATTTCGTTTATTTATTGTGTTTGTGCTTAGTGTGTATGTGATAATCCGCATGCCCTGGTACAGCACAGTGGCAAGAGGGCAATGGGAAGAAGGAGGTTTGCTCCCCCTACTGTGTGGCTTCCAACTGACTCCAGTTGTCAGGCTTGCTTGGAATAGCTCTTAGCTGCCAGTCCTCATAGTTTTCTTATCTCAAATCAAGCATTTTAATTGTTAGAGTAGGGTTCTAGAGAGGTAGCTCAAATGGTACATAGCTTGCCAGGCAACCATGAGGACTGGTGTTTGATCCACAGAATCCACATAAAAAAATAAATAAATAAAACCTGGCCTTAAGTGTGGTTAAGGGCAGGCCACATGCCCAGCAGTAGGTGGCCAACACAAAGAGAACTCAATGGTATATTTGCAGGTTTTTTGTTCATAATACTTTATCTGGGGATTTTTTTAACCTTACAGATATTCTGTTTCTGATTTTGTGTTTATATCTGTGTCTATGTATGTTTCTTGTGCTTTTTATTTGACTTTTTTTGTTTACTTTTGTTCTATTCTGGGTTCATTTGTTTATTTATTTAATTTCTTTTTAGAAGCCTATTTGTTTACTAGTGAGAGAGAGAAAGGAAGGACGTGGATTTGAATGAGGAAGTGGAGAGTGTGGTGATATTGTGTTCCCCAAAATATCGTGTACTTAATAAACTTATCTGGTCAAAGAACAGAAAACACTATTAGCATTATACACACACTTTAAACTAGATTCCAGAGATAAAATTCTGATCTCTTGATTCAAGCACATAAAAAGCCAACATGCTTAATCAGAAAGCCACCTTTAATAGAATGTGCAGAAAGCAAAAATATAAAGTAAAAAACTAAAGCATTTGGATAAGATGTAGTAAGTTCAGCTTCCAGAGCAGTTCATCTGAGAGCATTGATGAGACTCAGAGGCTCTAGTCTGAGAGACAAGACAGCTGAGGATCTGGCGAGAGATACTGTGTTTTCTGTCTCTGACCTTCCAGTATTACCCAATAACTGCTGGTTGATTTAATAAGAACTTTTAAGATTCCTGCTACAGGAGAGGATCTGGGAGAAACTGGGAAAAGAGAAATCATAGTCAGAATATATTGAATAAAATACAATCTATTGTCAGGAAAAATTTTGTAGAATGTCAAATAACACCCCACCTCCCAGGTAATCTGGGCACAGTTATACATACTTGAAATCCCAGTATTGGGAAGTCAAAGACACCCCCAGATTCCAGGGGTTCGTGTAGCCAACCTACCTCACTTACCTAGGGGGCTTCTGACCAATATGAGACACCACTTTAAAAATCAAGGTTGACAGTGCCTGAGGAATGAAGTTGAGAATGTTGTTCTTGGCCTCCACATACATGTGCATGCAGGAGCATATGTATCCATGCACATGTATCTGTACACACATAGAGAAATATTCACAAACACAAATATTTATAGTAATACTTGCTATTAGAAGGCCATTTTAAATGATAATAAACGTCTGGCTCATATAGGTAACAAAAAAAATTAAAAATCTGACTGATATTCTGAGCTCCCATATAAGGTCAGGAAACATTTCTCTGTGGTAATCTTCTCTAAAATAAAAATAATATTGTAAGACTTCAAAATTAAATGTAAGAGTGCAAACAAAATTTGTTAAATAACCTGCATTCTTAATTTTCAAATATTGGAATCTCACTTATGTTTCCAAGTTGTTTTCAATTGAAAGCTCTGACAAATTCTCGTCTGCACCCACCTCAAAGCAAAATTAGACACTCTAGTCCCTGTCTGCTGCTTGCAAATCTTGAAAACATTATTGCTACCCTCTAAGTGCTTTTGGATCATTCTGATGTGGTCCCCCTAGTACCAAAGAAAGCTTTTTCCCAGGCCACTATTTATGTAGCCAGAAAATGTCTTTCTTGTATTGAATTGCTAAGGCCCATGGCCACCGCCTAACAAAACTGAGGCTTTGGCCTCCCCTAACTTTCTTGTGCTTTTATTCTTGGCTCCAGTCTGTAGTCACATGAGGTTCTTTAGAAAATAAATCCTGAGTCTGAACCAGAGAAATCTGGGTCTAATTGGTCTGGTGAATAGCCAGGCCATTAGGATCTTTTTAAGATGTCACCTTATGATCATACTATGTGGCCAAGTTTGAGACTAATGTTAACAGTCTTCCCAGGTGAATCCACTAAAATGTTGACGGCAATAATATAATGATAGTAACCATGAAGTGAATGTATGTGTCTCATTCCCTAGGAGTGTTAACACATGGTAAGAAGTTGTTTGCCCCTCCGTTAACATACATTGCAACGGCCTATGTGAAGATTAGAAGATGATGGTGAAGTCATTCTATGCCTTTGTCATAATTTTAGTGGTAAGAATTACGTACAAAGCAATGTTCATTATGGTAGCCAACGTTTCAACTGGTTCAGACCCTTAATCTCTTTCTCATATTTTACGCTCTGGTTTCCTAACCAGAATCCCCAAGAGAGGCTCCGAGCCCTGGCTAAGGGACAGGAACACAGTGGGTGCTAAAGAGAAGACAACCTTGCGCAATCATTGGCAATATATTTATAAAATGAGTGCAGACATGAGCATTGCTGAAAAAAATGTAACTGTTTCAAAGTTTTACAAAGACATTTGATATTACTATATAAGTTATATTGATGAAAATTGGAACAGTCCTGTAGATATGGAGAAAAGGAAGAGGAAAACAAAATGAAAGGTCCAGCAACACTTCTGTTTTAAGTGGGTGGGCTGGGTGGGCCACTCATCCCTTAGAAAGTTATACAAATACAAATAATTTATTTAGATATCTTTATCAGAAATACAAATGGGAATAAAACATAAAATAAGTATGAAATACTACAAAATGAATAGCTACCAAATCATGGACAGATCAGATAGTTTTAAGCAGAAAAAAACTGTTGAGAAGTGGTTGTAAGATTTATACCTTATAAATAGAACTATATTTTTTGAGCATGTATTGTTCACTCTCAAAATATGCCAAAATAAAACTAAACCCAGAAATCGCAGAAGCAGCATGTGGTCATAATTTGACATTACAGAAGTATTTTTTTTTGTATGTGTGTGAAAAGGCCTCCTCCAAAATATTTAAAAGAAACAATAAAACAAAAGCACATTAAATAGAAAAACCATTTGCCTTAATAATTATTGGAGCTTGTGGGAAACTAAAACCATAGTTGTAAGCAAATTAGAAATATCACATTACATGTAGTACCACATCTCAACAGCGGCATATGGCCAATATTTTCAGAGACAAATATTATTTGTCTCTGCACTATTTATTATATTTACTATATAATAAATATAGGGCACTAGTATTTATTATATTTAAATTTAGTCTTAATCAAGAATTTAAATTTTATAAAACTAGGAGAAAATGTCAGATGAATATAAACTTAATGTTGGAGATTTTAAAATCATCAAATGAGCTACATAAATAAATCTTGTAAGAAAATGTTTAATGGTAAGTGAGAACACAAAGCAAAATATTATTAATTATTAGAAGAAGGCAACGTGAATACAAGGAGAATTTTAAAAAACACAATATGATGGTAATCTTATTTAAGAAGATAATTGTAAAATTCTAGAAAAATACTAATGAATATACTTTACACAGGGTGTTAAAAAAAACAACTTCTGGCCAGGCCAGACAATGGTGATGTCTTTAAGCCCAGCACTAGGGGAAATAGAGATAGGCAGATGGCTGTGAGTTCAAGGACAGCCTGGTCTATAGAGTGAGTTCCAGGACAGCCAGCATGGTTACACAGAGAAACCATGTCTCAAATAAACAAACAAAACCCCTAAAATATCAATACCCTAGCTTACCTATGAAATATGTAGATGATTTTAACAACCCATACAATGTTATGAAGGAAACTATGTAGTAACTACAGGAATTCATGGAAAGTTAAATCCTTGACCATAGTCTCCCCAGATATTCACATTTTTAAAAATAATGTCCTAAGTATTTCTACACAGTTCTTAAATTTATAGTTTTCAGGAAGTTTGAATCAGATTGTTTTCCATTACAATTTTTAAAATCTGAATCAGGAAACTCACAAAATTCCACTCACCCTAACACTTGTCCATAGATTGGGAAGAAAGTAACTGTAATGTGGGCTATTTCTGAATTCTACACACAAAATTTGACAGAATCTGTGCAAAGTCCGGTGGATCTACCCTGATTGACTCTATAAGAGAATATCCAGTCTCTCTGTCTTACATGTTTGCCCTTTCCTGTAACATCCTCCTAAAGCTTGCAATCCACCACAGAACTCACCCTGTCTCTTAGAAGCATCTAAACTACAATTTTGGCTCAAATTAGGAAAGGTTTTTTTTTTAAAATGTTATTGTTATTTTAATCAACATTCAGCTTTCAATTGCACAAATTTGAAGTGCCTCATTTGTTTTAGTTTTGTTTTATAAATTATCTATTAGTTTCTCACTTTAGGACATGCTTCTTTCCTATGAACTTGTGTTTATTGTGATCATTACTCTGGAATTTACCATGACGGGTCTTGGAAAAGAAGCATCATTTTTTTTTTTTTTCACTAGATATTCCTCAACTCCTCCCCACTCACCTTCCCAATTGTGGCTCAGTCAGCTGATTAACATGTGAAGAGAAGAGATGACTGCCAGATCTGGAGAGAGACACTAGGATTCAGGCCCACATCATGGGGTAGAAAGAAATTATTCCATGCCTTAGTCCCAAAGTTTACCCAATCCATGCTACTCTCCAGATGTTATATTCGTGGATATAAATTTTGATAGGGTACAGTAAGGAAGTCCAAATATGCTTAATTTAAAAAGTTTTGAAAATATTCTGAAATAAACCAGTATGTAGGATATGCCACAGACAGCAAGAACAACAGATTTGAACAGCCAGTTGAAAAACAAATTCACAATTGTGCTCAGAGCTAAAGATTAGAATGCCTTAGTTAAGAACAAACTCAATATGAATTATGATGCATAAGAACTTTACAGTTTGCTATTTTCAATATTCCATCAGGTAGCTTCTCCTATCCCTGCACACCTTTCCTTTATTTATTGTTCATCATTTCTTTGAATAGAGAAGCTACAATGGGAAAATATCAAGAATTCAACTCTCCATGGAACAGGCAAATGACTCAAACAGCAGTTTCCCCCCTTGATGTTTAGTATCAAGCATATTGTTATGCTGTTTTGTTGAGTTATTTTTTTTTTTATGCTGACGGATATCATACTTACTAATTGAACACACTGAAACCCAACATGTAGCAATTTTGTGAAGTCAAAATTTGCAGACAGGACCCTGAATGTCTTTAAAGAAACCAAAACCAGCAGTACAAATGGGCCACAGGATGGTGGGAAACCAGTTAATAAGACTGGTCCAGTTTATTTTCCATCTCTGCATCTACCATACTCCCTACTCATCACTGAGCCTCGCTGGTTATGGCACTCCAGTTCATGAGATGGAGAGGCTGGTTACTGTGAGCTGTATTCACCTCAGTTCTAGTACCTAAAACCCCAAAGAACTTTACTCACACATAACAGGTTATAGATTTAAATCAAAGGCATTGACTGGGTATAAGTCATTGCCAATTCTCTAGCAGTGATGAATTCATTCCCTTACATTAAGGATATCTTGAGAATGCTCTCTGCATCCTGGACCTGTCTTAGGTACTAGGGATATGGCAACAAGAGAGAGAGACAGGATCTTCCATTCTCTTGAGCTGGGAGAGGCACACAATACATAAGGTAAAATTTATGATAAATATCTTACATGCAAGTACACATAGAAGTTAAATATAGTACACAGTCATACATTTAATACTACCAAGTTAACACAGAATAAGTGATGGGGTAGCAGAGTACAGGGCAACATTAGATAGAGATTTAGGAGAGGATGTCCGTTAAATGAAATGTGGCTATAGACCCAGATGACAAGAATAAACCAGCTATCAAAAATCACAGAAAACACTAGGACATGGTTGTGTTAGAGCACATGTCTAGCATGTGTGGGTTGTGAATTCAGTCTCCAGCACTATCAACGTACAAAGCAGAAAAGCTATAAGATATATATATATAAAGATGTGAGAATATTAGACAGCCAGGACTGCTAGAATCTAGTAAGCAAATAGGAAAGAGATGGGTGAGTTAAAGACAGCAAAATAGGGACTGAAAATATGTAGGGAAGGTTCTACAAAGCATTTGAATGTTACTCAAAATGGAAAAAAGTTATAGCCGGAGGGAAGATGCTGTGATTTGCCATGGTTGGGCAGGGTGCCCCTTGGGTTATGTTTTAATTTGACTGATGTTGCCGAAGCCAGAGGGCTGTAGAATGAAAAGGAGCATTTTCCCATGGGAGACATGGTTCTGGGCAGATAAAGAAAGGCACGTTTTTTTTTTTTCTTCCCCAGTCTGTTGAGGCACCTCTGTTAGAAATGCCCTCAGCAGTTCGTCCCCACATACTGTCAATCACTGTAATAACCTTTCCTGCAAATCCAGCCCCATTCTAACCTTTTTCTATAAATTTACAGTATTTTAGACCTTTATAATCTTTGATATAATTTGAAGGGTATTCAAAGGAACTGGCTCAGTTGGAATGTGATCCAGTATTAGTAAATTGTCTTTACTGTGCTAATTTAAGCATTGATCACCTGGTGGCTAATATTTCCTTGAATGCTGCGTATTGCTTGGAGGCACAGGTTTTCAGTCTGATGTACTAAGCTTTGTGTTTTCAAATTTCCCGTCTTCCAAGTTTTGTTATTTGCCATGCTTATTTTCAGCTTTCTTACCAAAAACATGCTTGCATCCTGAGGGTGTTTGCTAGAGAGCTAGCAAGGAGCATCACTCAGCTCTAAAAGAAAGTCAAACTGGCCAGGGGGAAAAATGGCACAACATAGATGGGATGCCAGTGGAAAAGAGATACTTGGAGAGCAGAAAGCAAAAGAAAACTACAACAGGCAGATAGCAATCATATCAAACCCCAAAGGAATGACCCAAAGGGTTGTGGAATCGCAGCAGAAGAATTAATGAGATGGAAAATTTCTCAAGGAAAAAGAGCCAAGTATAGATAAAGGAAGAAATAAACATCATAAAGGAAAAAAAACTCAACATAGAGAAAGAAAAAAAAAATAAAGCCCAAGAGCAAGGTGAAAGAGTGAAACAGAAGAGACCTGAAGAAATGGGCATTGCATTAAAGCAAATGTATTCTGTTGTCTTTTTTTCTTATCGGTGACTGGCTTCGCATTGCTCGAGTGGCAAAGCCAACCTGAAAGGATAATTTTGTTTATGTACCCAATTTGCATAATTGTGCAATATAAATTACAATGCTAATTAAGGACAGCCCTTGGGCTTCTGGAACTGGGTCAAAGTGTTTCCCTAAGTGCAGAGAGGTTGGAGCATTGGCTCTGTCCCCTGTCCCACTGCAGGGGAGCCAAGCAAGAGAAAAGAACCTTTCTGATAGTGTGTGAATTCTTGTCAGAATTTGTTGTAGACCGAGAATTGTATGTCTCACTCTCAAACTTGGCTTTTCAAATGGTCTTTGTATGAACCTGAAATGATGTTCCTAAAATGAAAAAATTCTCCTAAACGTTCTTGCTTATCTTTCTATAATATTTCCCCGTCTCAGTTTGATAATTTTTTTTTTTTACTTAGGGAACTAAAATATGAAATTGTGAACAAGTGAACATGAACCTGGCATACAGTATTTTCTCACGGAACCCTTGCCAGATTGTCTGAAACCAGAATATGGTATGCCCTTCTTTGGCCTTCGTGAGGCAGAGAGACAGACACTAGGCTCACATCTGAGCTTCAGTTAAACCAATATCATTAAAATTAAATAAACATTAGAAATTCAGACACAGAGTTTATCTCTTCTACCATCCCTAAGAAGGGGATTATACAGGAGAAGATTCATAGAATAACTGGCTTGGGTCTTTCAAAGTAAGATAGTCTCTGAGTTCACGTAGTGAAGTTCAATGGAACACAGTGGAAGGCCTTGGGAAAGGCCTCTCCAGAAACAGTGTTTTGGAGGCTTTGATAGTCACTGAATTCTGACCTCAACCAGAGGTTATATGCAAAATAGGAAAAAAGCACATATCAGTTACTCAGAGGATAAGAATGAACAATTGTGTTGTGGAGGAGGCTAAGTATTGCATCTAAGGCTTCCACTTTATTTCTTATGCCCCATAGTCTCAAAATGTGGACTGGTTCTTAAGGGATTGATTCCCTACCTAACTTGATTGGTAGTCTAATTGATAATTAAGAACTCTGGTTGTATAGACCTGATTTCAATTTTAACATGCTAGGAGTTTCTTTTGTGGGGATCATTACAGGAATAATTGGATATATGCAGTGTCTTTTCTACCCTTGTGTTATTTCATATTCTTACCAGTGCTCTAGCAACTATTTTCCAAACATTTTTAGGCCCACTTATATAAAGAAAAATATATTTATTATAAATAACGCTGGAGTTATTGGTGTTAGCAGTGAGTCCTTTGAGAGGTGATTAGGCGATGGAGCAGTGACCTCATGAATGAGATTAGTGTCCTAATGAAAGATGCCCACAGAATTAAATGTTACCTTCATGTGTACAGATGGACCAGTCTGGGGTTTAATTCCATGCCTGACAGCACAGATTATTATTCATGTAAAATTTTCTAAAATGTGTAAATAGCTCACATTCAAAATTTTTTATATTTAGCAAGCCCAAAGAAGCTTGCTGTCTCTCCGTAGTGGATATGCATGTCTCTCAGGAATGTGTGAAGTTCCCAGGAACATCCTGATCTCCACTGGTTTTCTGTTTGGATATTTTTTCTGACAGTTTTACTAATTTTCCATTCTGTAATTGTGTTTACTCTACTAATTCATTCATAATTGTATTCATCATGCATTTTTAGTCTTGAACAGTCACTTACATTATGTACACGTACATCTGTTATTTGCTTATTAAAAATATTAACTACCAGGCAGTGTTCAAGACATTAAGGAAACAATGGCTACAAGAGATGAGCTAATGTAAGTGAAATAAATTCTAATTTCTGGAAGGAAGGAGCTGGAACGTGCGTGGTTGGCTTTGTTCTTCATGGAGTGCTGGAAACAGGAGTCAATTCTGAACTGGCAAGTTTTAGAGTATTAGATGTGTGTTATAGTTATAGTAACAGAAATAATAGAGAAAGTTTAAGATTGTCAGTGCTGAAGTCCAGTTTCAAGACATTCCAGTACAGCTGCTCAGTCTTTAGGTGAGAGTGAGAATTGTTTCGGCAACAGAAAACTGGTCAAAATGCATTTACACGGTAAACCGCCAGTGGGGATGCATAGGGAGTATTTGAAAGAACACAAAGGACAAGTGAAAAGAAAAACAGGTTTGGGGGTTTACTTTGATTACCCAGCTCCTGTGTGACTAGGGAAGTTTAATGTCCCATACCAAAGGGCACCCATTTAATCTTGGAGGGATGTTTTAAGAGGCAAAATGGCGGGATGGTATTTGAAAGTACTCTAATACCTTTTCCTAACTGTGCAATGTTTTCTGGCAGAAAGGATTCAGTTTGGAGGTAGTGCCTAAAGCTGACAGGTGGAGATGAAGAATGGGAGAGAGAAGCAGTCCTTCCTGCTCCACAATAATTAAGAACTGTACTGAAGACTCCCTCCCCCAAGTACGAAATGAGGGTAAATGCTTCAATAATATGCATTTCAAAGACTCAGGAGCTAGCTCAGGTAGCAGTGTTTGCCACATACATATGATGAACTGAGGGTGATACCTGAAGTTCAGGGAAAGTTCCAGGCCCAATGAGACACTGTCAGAACAAACACAGCAGCACCTGAGGAATGACATCAGACATTGACCTCTAACTTCCTCCCACACCATGCAGATACATATATGTGGCCACACACCCACCCATTCACCCTTCTTATCCCTCAACAAAGAATACATACTTTGACTATCAAGAAATTCAACCACATATCACAGGACATTTTCAGTTTGGACCATCATTCCACGATACATGCAATTCGAAGTCGTTAATTTGTTCTCAAATAGCTATACCAGAAACAAATAGGAATTTTATATCTTAAGAATGGCATGGAAAACAGCGTATTTGAAGAATAACGACTTTTTATATCACATGTTTGCTATTTGTTTTTTAACAGGCACAAGCATATTGTGTGGTGTTCTGTATTTATGAAACTCATAACAAACTGTGAAGAGATAACAGAATGCGTTTTACATGAGCTGAAGCAGTAGATCAAATATTTCGTTAAAATCAAGACTCCTGTTATTATGAATAAACTTAAATATTACTGAAAGCATCTTTCTTGTTGACACTTTTAATTATTATGGTTGTATAACCCATATGATACTATTTTGGTAAAAAAGAGTTCACATCTATGATAGTATGTCTCATATAACTTAGGTGCATAAACATGTCATAGCATGTGAGTATGTGGAAGCACTTATGTGTGATTTTCACATAATGACAACCTGACAATGCATTTCTAAGATGTCTATAATTAAGAAATGCACAGCTATATTACAGTACTATGTATTACTTATTTATAAGTAATTGTATTTATTTTTCATTTAATTTAGAGGGAAGAAAATAGACTGGAAATGACTAAACAAGGGGACTGATCCTGATTTGGGTATAATGTGTTTGTCTTCCTAGAATCCTTCTCCTGATAGAATTGCTTCTTCCATCCTGCAATGCTCCAATTTGAGCACATCCTCTTCAATTTCAATGTGTGCTTATCTGCCTATGTTTGTATCAGAGAATAAACTATTTGGTTTTATCCTTAATACCTTTAGTACTGACCCAACACAGTGATGATGCTTAATAAATATTGATGAACATACATTAAATAGAATTGACTATTAACTTTTAGTAGTTTTCTAAAAATGGTGCACAGCTAGTTAAACTCATAACAAGTCTTTAAAATTTCAAGTAAGATTAAACATTAATAAGAACTTCAAAAATGCTCAGTGCTTGCTTAGAGGCATAGAAACCCAAGAACATAATGCATGTGTTGTTATACTCCTCAAAGTAAAGACTATTGAGATTATTCATAGAAGCTGATGATAAGTTAGCCAATTTCAGTATGCATATAGAATTTGGAGAGTAAATGGAAGCCATGAAGATCTTGTCCGTGTCAATCACATACATAATATGAACTGTTGTACTTACTTAGTGCTTACACAGCACTGAATGAACAGCTGTGTCAATCTTGTAGCAATGTGGTCACCTGACACCTTGTTTTGGTAGCCTATAGTGGAAATGAATTTAGACATATGACCCAATTCTTGACAGTGGAATCCTCCAGATGTGCAGCCTGCAGGAACTTTATTTAAATTAAAAAAAAAGAAGAAGAAAACATTTAAGGAACGATCTCTTAGTACCATTACCATCAGCCCAGACAATTAGATGTCTGGAGGAGCAATCACCTTGCAATCATGGGATAGGTTTCAAAAAGAAAAAGAAAAAAAAAAAAAAAAAAAAACCCACACACAAGAAACCTAGACCTTGCGTCTCAATTTCTGCAGTAAGCCCATCAAAAATCCTGACTTTTGTTTCCTAAATTTTGTTTATTTAGTAACTTAACTCATTCTTTATTTATATATATTGTGGGTACATACCCATGAATGCAAGCGATGATGCCCATGTGGAGGTCAGAGCACAGTCTGTGGAAGTTTGTTCTCCCTTTCTAGCATGGAGGTTCCACGGATCCAGTTGACATCACCAGCCTTGGCGGCAAGGACTCTGCTCTTTCTCCGAGCCATCGGGCCAGCCCCACACTTTATGTTTTTAAGTTTTGCTGTTTGCTGGATTTTCGTGAAATCAAGCACAAACATAATACATTTTTTTGTTTCAGGAAAAGTAAACCTGACTCTGGCGGTCTGTGAGATTCATGCATGGCTCCCATCCCACTAAAGCAATGGTATCTCAGCCACAGTACAAAAGAATTATCCTGACTGATGTATGGTATTTGAAATATTTTATCTGTGTTGTTGGTTTATTTTTTTTTCAATTGTTTGCGAAACATGAGTATCGAGTTCAGAAAAGTTGTCTTAAAGTCAGGAATGCACTCGTTGTGGACATTGGCTGATAAATGTAGTGATTTGTGTCTCTGACTTTGGCAAAACCTGAATGCAAAACATCTCTCCACAATACTGACTCAATTAATTTTTTTTCTTTCTGGGTGTGATTTGTATTGCAGAGGCAAATCAAGAAACATCGACAGCTTGCTTAAATCTTGCTCTTTTCCTATTTATATAATTTATTGTGCCAGTGGTTCTGAGGTGGTGGCTCCTGCACCTCCTCACCCATGAACACATCCCAGATGTGCTGAAAATTCCCCACTAATTTGTGTATTTCATTCCATTCTTTTGTAATTAAGTGCATATGGTTTTGACTAGAAGAAAAAAAACCTATGAAATCCCAAAGGGTTTTTTGTCCCTGTGAATAATTGATTCATGTCTTTCTCAACTCCACCCCTGTTATTCAAATAGATATTATGAAAGAAATCCCTGCTTTGTAAATTTTGCTGATCCAGACACGAGAAAGGACAATCCATTACTCTCAAGATTTCTTCAGGATCTGTGGGCCATTCAATCTCTTAAAAAAAAAAAATATTACCTCATTAAGAGTCATATCATCATAGAAGAGGTTTCATTGCTGATTTTCAAAACTGAAACTTAGCCTTAACGCAGAAAGCAGCAATCTCCCTAGTGGTATTTACCTAAAAAGGTCCTATCTGCTATTACTGGATTTCAGAACTAGAAGCCAGGGCCCTGCCATCTAGGTTGTGGAATAGGAGAGAAGTTTAGATCCTCTTACTGTGTGGGTAGCTATGATCAGGTAAGTTGTTTATCTTTTGTTAATTACAATTCAATGATTCTTCTTTTTATGAATTATAGTTCACTGTCTCTGAGGAGAGTGTTTGTACCTACGATTGGGATATGCATGTACATGTGTGTGAACATGTATATGTTAAATTCATTAGCTCAGACACTGCATAACCGGAAAGAATGAGAGGAAATATTTTTACTGAAGAACTATAGTTTAGTTCAGTTTCCTGAACTAAAACACCACTAAGAAGCATAAAACATGGAAGAAAAAAGTAGATTTTATAGGTTCTTCTGCATCTAGGTTTCTTGGTGGAATCAGATTTGAGCAGTCTTGTTATAAGGTGCGTGGAAAGGGTAGAAAAGATCTCGTGACTGGCTGTGTCTAATACATTTTCTGGCACATACTTTATATATAATCTACCGTTCACATTTCAAGTACTTAGTTTCATAAGTCTATCATATTTGTAAATCTGTATTACTATCAACAATACCAAGGTGAACAAATGAGTCCTTTTGTCTCTTTCCAGAAAATGTCCAACCCCTGTACTGGACCATTGACTTGCTCTTTATTACTGTATCTCTTGTTTACTGTTGTATTTACTTCATATTTAATGCTCAACCAAACATCTACTTATATACTACCATAAAGAGATAGTTTTCAGGTGCAGTTTATAGTCCTTAATATTTTAATTGAGCAATTTTCCCAGGTAAAGAAGTGAACATTTAGAAAGAATTAGAGTTATTCAAAGCCCAGGAGACATGTTCTTGTTAATTTTTAAAGAGAATAATTCCAAGTTATAGAGACGTCCATGTGTCAAGACACCCTACCTATGCTTTATGAGCTGAGGGCAACCCCAAGGAAAAATCACAAGAAAACTGGAACTTCAGTGTCACAGGACAAGGAGTTAAATTCTCGCAACAAGTGTGTGAACTTAGACATCTCATCTGAGTTTCAGATGACAGTATAACCCAGGCCTAACCCAGGATGTAATGTGGTTACACCTGTGCAGTGAATTGTTACGTCATGCCTGGGCTGACGACTTATTGAACTCTCACTTAATAAATGAACCAATTTCATTTTAAGTTGTGAAATTTGTGGTGACTTTTCCTGTTATAAAGCTGACAAATTCATTACTGAATCATTCTTTATAATTGGTGAGTATATCTATTACTTCCTAACATTATTAGCACCATAATGTTTTAGAACAATGAACATTTTATTATATCATAGTAACTAGGAGGTGGCCAGGAATCTGGATGTGGTTTCTGTGTGTTCCTTGGTGGAGGCTTTCTCACAAGCCACTGAACCTTAAGAAGAGTCCACATTTAGCTTCACTTGCTGTGGATATCATTCTGTATAAATAAAACACTGATTGGCCAGTGGCCAGGCAGGAAGTATAGGCAGGACAAGGAGAGAGGAGAATTCTGGGAAGTAGAAGGCTGAATCAGGGAGACACTGCCAGCCACCGCCATGACAAGCAGCATGTGAAGATACCAGTAAGCCATGAGCCACTTGGCAAGGTATAGATTTATAGAAATGGACTAGATATCTAGAAGCCCGAGCCATTAGGCCAAACAATTTAAACAATATAAGTCTCTGTGTTTACTTGGTTGGGTCTGAGCGGCTGGGGGACTGGCGGGTGACAGAGATTTGTCCTGACTGTGGGCCAGGCAGGCAGGAAAACTCTAGCTATACTCACTAGATTGGTTGTTGGTAGCACTCAGTACTTATAGGTTGTTCTGTTGATGGCCCTTAGATGGCTGTTGGCTGTTCACAAAGCCCAGCTTCAGTGTGTAGTTTGTGAGTCTCTTCATAGCAGTCAGCAAAGGAGAGCAAATATCTGCTTAGAAGATACTACAATTTCTAGTAACAATTATAGAATTGATATCTCCAAACAAACAGGCATTCTAATTTCCTAAAAACTACTTAGACACGGTTAACACAAGTCTGTGAGTGTCAAGAAGCTGGGATCTCCAAGTCTGACTTTTAGAAACTAAGTTATTACATGCAGTATTTCACTGTAAGATTTCCATTATCTGCTTGTGGTGGTTGGAATAAAAATGTCTCCCCATAGGTTCATAGGAAGTGGCACATTTAGGAAGTGTGGATGTTGGAGTAGGGTGGTTGTTGGAGAAAGTGCATCACTAGGGGCAAGATGAAAGGTCTCATAAGCTCAAGCCAGGCTTAGTGGCTCATTCTCTTCCTGCTGCCTGTGGAAAAAGATGTAGAACTCTCGGCTATCTCTCCAGAACCATGTCTGCCTGCATGCCACCATGCTCCCTACCATGATGATGTACTTAACCTCTGAACCTGTAAGTCAGCCCACTTAAATGTTTTCCTTTACAAGATGCCATGGTCATGCTGTCTCTTCACAGCATTGAAAACTCTAAGATACCATTTGATGTTAGAAATTTGACTTCATTTGATTTGACAATTTATAAAAATATCCACAAAAACCGTTGCAAAGAATTTTCAAGGAGAAGTTATATGTGGACATATATTTTATTTCTCTTCAATGGAATTGCAATGTCATACAGGAAATATCTGTTCAATTTTCTAAGAAGTATGGTGATATTTTATTTGTGCTAAAATGTGATTTTATTTATATATTAATAAATAAAAGTGCCTGGGCATCAGAGCTAATAGCAAGTCATAGCAGAAGTCTGGCAGTGGTAGCACACACACTTAATCCCGATCACATGACAGGCAGTTCTCTGTGTGTTCAAGGATACCATGCCTTTAATCTCAATACCAACCATAGAGACCTGAGGTCTGTATAGACAGGCAGTGACAAGGAGGTCATATGGTTGGGTTTACAACCATTGAGAAGGCAGAACAGAAAGTCAAAAAAAAGACAGACACGCAGGAAGTAGGTCTCTTCTCAGGGGAAGGATGGCAGTGGCAGCGGGTGGTAAGAAGGTGGTCTCAGCTTTTGGCTACTGCTCTCGGACCTCTGGGCTTTTAACTCTGCATTTGGCTCTGTGTTTCTTATTTTTTTTTCTGAGAACAACATTTACTGTTTATTAGTGCTGCATAATACAATAAATGCTCTCTCATGGATGAGATTTCATCACTTTCAGTAGATGGACACCCAAGTTTACACATGATAAATAAGATGATAATAGAAATAAATATTAGGAAATTGAGCTTTAAAATACATGCCTGCTTGTGATCTGTAGGAGGAATCTTAGAAGGTCTTATTAATAAAAACAAATCTGAAGCCAGGTATTGGGGTGAATGCTGGAAGATCAGAGAGACAGAACAAGTCACAGCCACCTCACCTTGTCAGTTCCTCAGCTGATCCTATTTCCTCAAAAAAGGAAGATATAAAAATGACAAAAGGTAGAAATTGAATCTACTCTTAAAAAGAAACTACTTGTTTTACATAGGATAAGTAATGACATTTTTTTTGTCTGAGGTTATCAAATGTTACTGGACTGGACATTGTGTGTATATACATATTTATTTTGTCTGAATCTGTCAATGTTAATGGACTATACATAGTGTAATTTTTGACTGTATATATTGTATATACTTATTAGATAGTTTTTCTTGTATTAGTTATAAGCTTTTTTTAATTTTAGACAAAATAAGGGGAAATGTGTTTCTTTTTTTTAGATTGCTATGGATTTTGGTTTATTGATACAAATTTAAATTGGTTTTGTTGTGCTATATATATTTCTACTCTTGTTTAAGGTACTATGTCTATGCAACTCATTTAAAATTGTAATATGTAATTTAAAAATACAGAATAATTAGTCATTTATGATAATCAAACTTATAATCATGTTAGTTACATTTTCTAGATATACACTGATATATATCAATTAGGTAGATAATCTTCAAACATTTCAAAGACCTACAGAATATGGCATTTAAAATGTTTTAAAAACTTAGACTTTTCTGAACAATGAGTCACGTCTGCTCCTGGCAGCCCCAATTATTTCAAAGAGAATGATGAGCATTGAAGAAACTCCATATGGAGTTTGCTTTCTTATTTAATAAAACTATTCAGAATTACATCTACAAAGAAGTTTCTTAAAGTGCTTTCCAAAGTGATTTTATGGCTTCCTATTCCCAAAATAGTATCCTGTTGCTCTTATCTCCATAAGCACTGGACATCATCAGTCATTTTTAACTGTAGGCATATGGATGTGGGTAGAATAATACTGATAAACATATTAGGAATGCCCTTCAGGGACTAAATTTTCTTAAGCACTGAACCCAGTTCACATATCTACCTTTAAGAAATACCTGTTTAACAAGGTTGTCCATTAAGATTGTTTTGCTTTTAATGATGGAGTTATAGAATTCTGCATTTTGAAAATTCTTTATCATTCATATGTATTATAGGTATTATTGTCCAGTCTATGCCTTGTATTTTTACAGTTTTACATTGTCTATCAACAGAGTAGATTTTATGTTATCAATATCCATTGCATACAGTTTCTTACTGTGACTAATGTTTTGTAAGCTGTACCTGAAAGTATCAGATTATTGTACTAAAATCAACAATAAAGTCTATAATTCAAGTATTTAGTTTATATCTTTGATCTACCCTGTTTTAATTTTTCTATATACTTAATATAAGGATCAATATTTGATTTCTTTATTAATATGCACTTTAAATTTTTCAGGGTCATTTGTTGAAAGAGCCTCTATTTTCTATTAATTTTGTTTTCTTTAAACTTTTATATCTAAAATGAAATGACTATAAATGCATTACTTATTTTTAACTAGCATGTTTCCTTGATTTTATGTAGCCCTTTATGTAAATATCATTGTCTTAATTACTCTAGATTTATAGAAAACCTTGGAATTAAATTTAAGAATTCCACCATGACTCTCTCTCTCTCTGTCTCTCTGTCTCTGTCTCTGTCTCTGCTCTCTCTCTCTCTTTTGAGACAGGGTTTCTCTGTGTAGTTTTCGTGGCTGTCCTGGATCTCACTCTGTAGACTAGGCTGGCCTCGAACTCACAGAGATCTGCCTGGTTCTGCCTCCTGAGTTCCGGGATTAAAGGTGTGTGCCACCACTGCCCGGCACCAACGTGACTCTCTTTATGACTCTCTTAACCAGTTGTTTAGCTTATTCTAGGCCATTTATATTCTCTAAATATTATAAAAATTATATTGTTAATCTTCCTTTAAAAATTTTGCCTGCAACAATTTTAAATGGGTTTGTATGGATGCTATTGATCAATTTTTGGAGAATTAGTAATTGTTAACTGACTACCATTGCTATAGCTACCATGTTCTTAGCATATCTAGTTTAGCTCTGAGTCTAAGAACACATTAGCTCCAGTTTTTAGAATCTCCTTTATTTCTCTAAATATTTTATATCTTCATGGTGCAAATACTGCAGTTTCTTAAACTGTGGGTCTTTTGCAGTTTTGGTTGTAATTGTGATTACTTAAAAAGATTTTTCTATTGCTCACTGCTAGTACATAGAAATGTAATTCAGTTTTGTATAGATATTATGCCTGTGTGTTGTAGTTGGTTATATATTTCAATAGCTTCTATGTGGATTCATTAGGAACTTCTATATACATAATCATGTGACTTCATGATTAATTACATCTTGATGTCACGTCTGTGCCTTTAATTCATTTTATTTTCCTTCACTAGTATTAATGAGGAGTGCTCAGTGTATGGATATTTATTGTGTGCCTAATGTTGGTCTTTAAACCAAGTATGATCTTAGAGACTGGTCCTTTCTGTCCCTAGATTACTGATATACTTAACTATAAATGTACGTTGAATTTTCTCAAATCCTGTCACTCAAATCCTTCTCCTTTTTGTTTTGATAATGTGGTGAGGATCATGATTGGTATTCAAAAGTTAAGTCATGGATTCTTGAGAAAACCCCTTGTGGTCACTATATTCCCTTTTAAAAGATTTACAGGATTAACTTGCTAATATTTGTTGCTGATTTCTGAACCCATTCTCATGAAAAAAATATGTCTGTGTTTTCCTTATACCATTTTCAATAATGGAAATGCTAACTTCATGGAATGAATAAAGGAATATTCCTTTCTCTTTCTACTTCCTCAAATAGTTTGCATAAGCCTGGTGATATTTTCCTGAAGATTCATGGATAGAGCTGACTGATCTACATATTTTTTTCTGAAGTCATGTTTAAAACATATTTTCAATTTTTAAATTGATGTGGGTTCATTCAAGTATTCTACTTCTTTTTTAGTAAGTTGGTTAAGTTTCACATCATTAGATTAAAACTGCCACACTATTCTCTTATTTACATTCAATATAAGTAGAATTTAAATTGATATTTCTCTTTTCATTCTTTAAAAAATTTATTACATTTTTATACCTTGTGTAAGAGAAAGAAATAGAGAGAGAGAATGAATGAATGAGAATCAGGTGCTACAATCTATGTGTGGAGGTTATTTCTGTGAATAAATCCCTCCTCTTGAAACTCTAAATCTCAATAGATTTCCTAAATTCCAGTCTCTATTTAACTTATAGAGACAGTCTTCATGGGTGGAAACTCCTGCCCTGCCTATCCCAGGCTTTGGAATGTAACTCTATCTAGAAATCTAGGACCATCTTGAAATTCATTTCATGTGTTTCCCCTCCCTCTGTACTGCCCTGACTATTTTCCAATGTATATATTTTAAAAAAGTAGATGTCTTTTGGCCAAGTTTTTAAAGATAAAGGCAGTTCTTTTATTTTATAATGAAATCAGACACTTAGGCCTATTCTTCCTCATCTTCTACCTTCTGCCCTTCTTTCTTTTCCTCCCTATCTATCTATCTATCTATCTATCTATCTATCTATCTATCTATCTATCTGCCTATTTATTTATTACTTATTCCTCCCACTTCTACTCCTGACAAGCATGCTTTTGAAGCCCGTGGTGCTTTCAAATGCTCCATTATTGCATTAGTGGGTTTTAAGCTTTGACTACTATTAAGAGTTCTCCAAAGCAATGACATAAAATGAAGAGAAAAATCAGAGGAGGTGGGGGGAAGGAGGGAAGAGGGAAAAGGGAGGGATGGAAATGAGAGGGGAGAAAAGAAGAATGACAGATGGAATTATGAGGGGATGTATTAGATTCACTTACATGATAAGAGGCTGAATCGTTCAGTGATGGCTGTCTGCAGGCTGGAGAGCTCTCTGGAAACCCAGTCCCACTCAGTCAAAGAAGCTGAAAGTCACAAGAGAACAGCTACTTATGGTGCATCTCCAATTCAAGTCAAGAGGCTGAAAGGCTTTTAGGGAATCATTAGTCCTGGTCCCCGTTCAGAGGATGGAGCTGATGGTCACAGGCATTGGAAGTAGCAAAAACTGAAGCTGCTGAAAGAAGAGTAGAATGTGTTTGAAATTCTCCCTTCTTCCACTCAGCGTTTCATTCATGCTCTCACCTCCTCCACCATCCTACCCATACTGGAGGTGAATCTTTCTCGTGGAGCTGACGGACCCACCTGCCAGTCTTCTCCCCAAACACCATCATAGTCATCACAGGAGTGAGCTTTGACAGTTTAGCTGGCATCTCTCCAAAATTAACCCTCACATCTAGATATAGGACACTTAACTCTGTGCGTGTGCGTGTGCGTGTGCGTGTGCGTGTGTGTGTGTGTGTGTGTGTGTGTGTGTGTGTATGTGTAAAACACATCACTTGCTGTACAATGGCTTCTGAAACTCTAGATAAGGCCAAAATGGAAAGTTATTACTGTTATTTTAATAAAACTTGTTTCTGTTTGGTTATATTATAAAAATGGAAATTTTATGCCATCCATGATTCTCTAAACTTCCTCAGAGAACATTACCATAGTCTGAATATTTATGTCTCAATGAAGTGTGGTCCTAATTAATCTTAACAATAAAAACCCAGAGTCAGATATTGAGGGTGGGAGCTGAAAGATCAGAGAAGCAGAACAACCAGCCACCAAAGACTTCCTAGCTCTACGAAATCTCACACCAAAGGGGCCCTGTCTCTATGAATCCTCAGACTGAGTGAGCAGATCCTGTCTCCACCCACCTTATATTCCCATCACCACATCGCTAGTGCAAGGATCAAAAGCATGGTCCTCCCAAGTGCTGGGCTAAAAGGTGAGAGCCACCACGACCTTTTTCCCTTTTAGACTCAGGTTCAATCTCCTGCAGCCCAGGGTGACCTGGAACTCCTGATCTTCCTACTTCCTCCTCCCAAGAGCTGAGATTAAAAGTGTGTGCCACCACTGCTTCTCACCCAGAAAGAAAAGTCATTGTCAGGTGATAGTGGCTGGACATTCATGAATTTGATTAGTGCCAAAAAAAAAGAGGCCCAAGACACCTCTTACTTCATTCACCATGTGGAGACCCGCATTTCATAGTCATTTATGGACCTGGTATACAGGCCTTCAGCAGATATACAATCTGCTTCTGTCTTGATTTTGGTAGGAAATGAATGCCTGTTTATAAGTCAGCTGGTTCATGGCATTTCGTGATGGCATCCTGAAAAGGTTGAGAGACAGCAAGTTAACAGTTCATCTTTAAAATGTAATTATGGCTGACCACTTAGGATTGTATAGGTTATCAGGGATCTGGAGAAAATTGATTCTTCCTCTCTCAGTTACCATGGATGGCCATTAGGTCTTCCTCAAAGGTGAAGATTAACCATCACAGAGATAAATTATAAATATACAAAACTTTAACTTGATCCAAGAGAGAAAAATAAAAGATTTCCAAAGACAGTGACTGACAGTTTATAAAAGAGTCAAGTAATGTTAGAGAAAGGTGATTTGGGGTTTCTTTTTCATCAGAAAGTTTTCATAAATAATGTTTGGAAAAGAGCTTGGATCATAATGGAGAGAATAGAAAAAAATCCAGAAATAAACATGGGGAAATAAATCAGAATAACTTAATTGTCAGAAGAAACATGAGCCTAGTGTAGAAGAGGAAGAGATGGTCAGTTTGGTAACTAGACAGCAGAATGTGGATTTAATGCAGGACTCTGCTAGCCCTTTGTGTCCCAGTAAAGGAAGTCCACTGGTTACCATAACAGGCATGTGAATAAGCTTTATTCCCTCCCTGCCTCCCCTTTCAACATTGCCCCAAGATAGCCTTTCAGAATCCAACTCTGAGTTGTCCTTGCTGACACCATCTGCGTTTATTTAGCTCCTTCCTCAAACCTGCTTTGCTCTCGCCTCCTTCCTCAAAGCCAACTAAAAATTAACACAGGCTGTACTCTATAATTCAGATGTTCATGCTTGCAAGTAGTGGATACTACTGGAATACTTGTCCTGTAATACCGCCTGATCAGCATTCTCTTGGACTTCCAACCCAGAGCTCATTTAGATATTGATTGTACTTGAATATTATTTAATTGCTAGCTGGAGTTTGTATATTCCATATGAATTCAGTCTGGTTCTAATGAAATTCGAAGTGTATTTAAGTTTATATTTAGAAAGGATCTATTGAAAATGTGAATGAAATCATGAGTGGGATCCACACTGTGCGGGACCATAGCTTTCCTCTGGTCATGCTCTAGTGCACTTTGACTACAGAATCATTTGTTATAGGCACACAAAGGTAGGACAGGTATGAAGTGGGCTTTGATGAGAACCACTATTCTACTATGCCTATATTCACCAAGCACCATTTATGGAATATTACCCTCAGCAGTTAGATTATTCACAGGAAAACATAGATAAGAAAATAGTTACTACATGCAAGAGAGCTTAATTAGTTTTCTTTTAGATTTATTCATTTCAAATGTGATATGAATGTTTTACCTATATGTGTGTTTGTGCACCACACTCATGCCTGGTGCCTGCAAAGGTAAGACAAGAGCATTTGATCCTCCCAAACTGGCATTAGGGATGCTTGTGAACTACAATGTGGGTTCTGGGAATCGAACCCAGGCCCTCTGCAGAAGCAGTAAATACTTTAAACCACTGGAACATTTCTCTGCCCCAGAGATAACTTTAGTATTGCATCTATTCTCAATATTTCCAATATAGTCATTTCCAAAAATGAATACAAATGAGAATTAAAGCTTGTCTTCTCATCCCCTCTTTATATATTTATAATACAATGAAAACAGATTGATTCATAATATGTGAAGTAGTCTCTATTTGGATGTATACTTTAGCATTCTGACTCACAATAATAAAATATCACAATATACATGCGTTGTTTTCCAAATGTTACTCATTTAACTGAAGCTTTTAATAACATATTTTCTCAAACAGCCTTAGGAGAAATATATAACAGTGACTAGCTGTAATCGGAAAGCAATTGCAGATTGATGACGACCAAAGAGAACAAACAAAATTAAAAATGTATAGGTCTGCTAGGAGAACTTGTTCTGGATTCTTTTTTGCTTTCAAACAACAACAACAACAAAGAAAGGAGAAAGAGCAAACACAGATTCTGAGAGAATGCTTCAAGCTCTTCTATTCATCCCAAAGATTGTCTGCTTCTCTCCATCACTGGACCTTCCCCAAAGGTAAATACACTTACCCGGAAAGAGCAAGCTGGCTTCTTATGGCCACTGTGTTCTGCAACATTTCCAGAGCCTGAGGAAAGAGACTTGGAGCAAAGGGTAACAGTTGTTTAGAATTGCTGTGCCTGTAGACAGATATAATAAACAAAGGTATAAATGTAGTCTTTGGATGTAAGGGCTCACCCTTCTTATTTTCATGGGGATAAGAGTGGTGTCTAAATAAACCCTGTGACTGGAGACGATTTTAAAGAATCAGACACTATTACCAATGTGGCTAGTGCTGTTATATCTAAGCTGGTGCAATATGTGGGATTAAGGGTTTAAAATGGGGGTGGTAAATATTTTCAGATGTTATGTTTAAAACAGAAACTGTCTGCATGTTTCTGTAAAAAGACAGAGGGAAAATATTTTGGGCTTCATGATCTATTTTTGGGGACTGATCCAAATATAGAAGTCTGTTGTTGGAGCAATAGATCATATGTTAAGTAATGGTGGGGGTGTGCTTTAAAGGCTCATAGGTTGCTCACTCATGCTATAAATTATTAAGAGCTGCTTGAATGTGTCAGTATATCCTTATAACACCTATACTTGGGAGGCTGAGGCAAGAAGATTACTAAGAATGTGAAGATAGCCTGATCTACATGAGGAGTGAAACCCTGTCTTTAAAAATTTCATAAAACCATCAAACAAATAGGTAAATTATTAATATAGGGTACCAGAGTTGAGCTAAAGCACAGATTTCAGTGAATGGGCACAGAAATAACGGGTGTTGACCATTTGCTGTCAAAGAGGAAGGCCCAATTTGAACCTAGATGACTTGTACTAATATGTATTCCTCTGATGAAAATCATCACTTTTCAGGCAAAGGAAGCAACTATCTGAACTTCATAGACCTGCTAATTCCATGCTAACCACAAGCCTTTCTCCACAGCAATTTTGTTGATTTTCACAGTGTAAGAAGACACAGAGAATGCACACCCAACAGAGAAGATGCTTCATGTGTCTTTCGGCATCTTGACTATTGAATATAAGCCCAATCAAAGTACTTCAGCAGTTTCAACAAAATTGAATTCTGATGGTTGCATTAAATCAGCAGTTTTCAAGTGTGGTTGATGTTGCTCCCTAAAGGACTTTTAAAAACCTGTGGAGATATTTTTCGGTCATCACAACAGGGGAAGTATTGATTTTGCTATCTTGGGAAGAGACAAGGAATACTGCTGGAAGTCCCACAACACAGCGCAGTCTTTCACTCAAAACCCAAAATATCAACAGTACTGAATTTGAAAACACCTTCACCGGAGCTTAATTGACTCTTTAGTGAAATAATTTCAGGACAAAATAGGAATCTTCCTTTGGAGGATACTGGAGAGACATAAATGCAGAAAGAAAAAGGTCTCAGAACCAAAATCTTTCAGGTAGCTTTCAGAAAGAACTCTGAAAATATTTTTTCTTTTCCAAAAATCAATGCAGGAAGTGAAAATATGTCTTGTAGTTGGGGATTTAAATTCGGTGACTCTCAGAATAGCATTTGAAATCCCTGCTTGGGAGAGAGTTTCTTTGAATTCAGGATGATTTTCCATTTAAATTCTGTAACACCAACCCAGGATATGAAACACAAAACTACAGAAACACTTAGGTTTTCTATTATTGGCGTGATATAGTCTGCAAGGACATCAAGGCTGAGCAGTGACTTACCTGGCTAATGCTGAAGATTGGGACTTTGGAAGCAGTGAGCTTGAAGTGTGAGGTAAAATAGGAGCAGACTCTTGTGGAGTTGGAAAGAGATTAGTGAGGCCTTGGAATTGCCTGGGAACTGCGTGCTTTTCTGTCAGGAAAGCAGGAGCTAAGAAGCAGTTGAGGTTGGGCTGACAGAATCAGGTCAAAGTGTTCTGCTCTATTTTGATGTGTCTTAATATGGAGTTCCTTAGATGCAGTTAAATCCATACGGCTCTGAATCTGGGGAGAAAAAGCACTGTACCAACACAGGGAGTTTCTTCCAGAAGCCGACTTTAGGTATGAATATTAACTCATCCAAACGATCAGGAGCTATGGAAACTTCTTGATGCTTCCAAATTATTTAATGTCTATTGAAATAGGGCGTATGAATACAGCAGTAAAATTCTTCATTGAACAAAATAAAACCAACTAGACTAATTATTTGCAGCAATATAAGTAAAGTTTTTGCTACTGGTAAATTGATGTATTGTTATGCAAAATTGAACTGTAGAGTAGCTTCAGGTTTGCAGAAATCTTATCTACATAATGCAGAGTTTCAGTGTATGCCATTTTCCTCTACTACTACTTTGTATTTCATGATTGACATAAGGTATATTTTTGAACCAACACTGATACACTGCTATTTTATGACTTTTAATTTTTAATGTTTGATAATTTCATACATACATATTATACAATTTTTTTGTCAAGTTCACTCTCTATTTCATCCCTTTCATTATCTTCCCAATAACATCTATCACTATTCCCTCCCAATTTCATATATTCTTAAAAACATAATCCCATGGATTAGCTGCCCAGAGTGGGAAGAATTAGTCTTTCCTGGGGATGAACTGACTTACTGATGGTCCATTGCATTGTGGTCATCCCTGAACAATGTACACACAAACAACAAAACAAATACAACAGTCCAAATTTATTTATTTGTTCACATACACATATGTATATAACAATAATAATCAAAGAAAAAGAAGCTATCAATTTGAGAGGCAGCATGGGAGGCGCTGGATTGAGGAAAGGGACAGGGGAAAATAACATAGTTCTACTTTAATTCAAACATATTTTTAAGAATTCCATTGTGTTTACGCTAGTTTAGTAAAGAGGTGGTTGTAGGTTCACCTACACCATTCATAACTTCATTAGCACTAAGTACTTGGCTAGGTCTCCAATACCTGGCATAGATTTCTGCTTGTTGAGTGAATCTTAAATCCTATTAGAGAGCTGTTGGGAAGAAATAGTCTTCTCTATGGAAGAAGACACAATTTCGATTTCCAATACCAAATGTTCAGCCCTGAAAACACACATGCAAGTAAAATTATAGAGACCAAGCTGGTGTATTTAGGAATGTGTGTGTGTGTGTGTGTGTGTGTGTGTGTGTGTGTGTGTGTGTGTGTAAAACAACTAATGAAAAAGGAAGCCACAAATTTGAAGAAAAACAATGAAGTGTATATGGAAGGTTGGAGGGAGGAAATGGGAGGGAGAAATGATGTGATTACATTCTAATATTAAAAAAAAAAAGAAAAAAATCACATTGAGTCCAATTAGTGCTGCCAGTGATGGGTGATGTCATTCTGTATGCTGTGAAAATGTGTTGTTCTGATTGGTTGATAAATAAAGCCGTCTGGACAACGATGAGGCAGAATAAGGTTAGGCAGGACATTCTAAAGAGAGAGGAGGAAGGAGAAAGGCAGAGCAGAGAAGACACTGCCAGCAGCGCCATGAGAAGCAAGGTATAAAGATACTGATAAGCCACAAGACACGTGGCAAAGTATAGATTTATAGAAATTGGTTAATTCAAGATATAAAAGCTAGTTAGCAAGAAGCCTACCATGGCCACAGTTTAAAAATAATATAAGCCTGTACGTGTTTACTTGGGTCTGAGTGGCTGTGGGACCCTAGAGCCCTGAGACCTGGGTGGGACCAGGAAAATTTTCAGCTACAAATATATGTAATTTTACTAGGTTGAAGTTAAAAACCTTCCTTTCATTTAGAAAGAAAAGGAGAAGTGATGGGGGGATGTCTTTCTGTATGCTGTGAAAATATGGGTGTTAACAGCTTAGATACAAGATTGTAAAACATCGATAGCAAACTTCTGCCCTCCGGGGTTCTCCCATTGTGCTATAAGCCTGTATTTAAGATCTCCTCTGAGCTGGGCGGTAGTAGCACATGCCTTTAATCTTAGCACTTGGAAGGCAGAACCAGGTGGATCTCTGTGAGTTTGAGGCCAGCCTGGGTTACAGAGTGAGTTCCAGGAAAGGCGCAAAGCTACACAGCAAAACCCTGTCTCGAAAAAAACCAATAAATAAATAAATAAAATAAATTAATTAAACTTTGTTTATGTATTAAATGTCACATGCTATATTAGTGGTTTGCAAGAACATTCATGTGACATTCTATTTTCCTTTAGAAAAAAATCAATTTTTATGAAAAGAAGTCATATGTTTTCAATGAAGATGTGTATATCTCAGAAATGTATATTAGTCAGTCCCACCTTGTGCTAACATAATGGAATGTACATACACAAGAATGAGATGCACAGGGTTGGCTGATGGTGGTATAACATATTTTCACGTCATCTTAAATCCAGCTGTAATTTTAAAGATAATATGAGAAGAAAACTACACAACACAGCCCTCAAATAAACACAACCATAAACCAAAAAATTAACAATGAGATTTGTATAAATTTTATAATTTTACACATGAAAACACAACAGAGCTAAGGTCAAACAAATACATTGTTTTGATAAGTCTTACTCATGTACTAATGATTCCACCTAGATTATTATCAATATACATTCATTTACTACATGCCAGGGTTTGATCTAAAACAGACGGACTTCAAGATTTAAAAATTAATGAACAGTATAGATGAATACTAAGACTAATCAGTAGCCACAGTCTTTGCTACTGAAAAGGCAAATTCAAGGGCAAACAATATTAACCACACCACAGTTTGTTTTGGCTGCTGTAACAAAATAAAATGTACTAAGTATTTTAACAAAATAGAAATTCATTGTGGTTTCAGAGGCTAGAATCCACGATCAAGGCTCAAATTCATTATGTGGTAAGGGTGGGTGGGTGTTTTCGGTCATGGATGACACTTTCTCTCTGGTGGAAAGAGATAATAAGCTCCCTAGGGCCTCTTTTCTAAGGACACTAATCCCATTTATTTGGGCTATGCCCTTATGATCTAATTACTTCCCCAAGGCCCTATCTCCTAGGACTACCAGGATACCAGTCTAAGAATTATAGACTGAACACAAACATTTAGATAAGAGCAATGAGTGAGGATAAAATTCACAGGGAGTAAACAACAGATGAATTTTTATATATCAAAGAATAAAATATCAACAGCAACATAATAAAAACAACAGAGTGTTGATAAAAAATGATGTGAGTTCAGTGGCTATAAGTTTCACTTACTCCTCACTGCAAATACATGAAATCATCTTGAAATAAATATATACATGGAAGAATAAAGTATAGTAATAAGTTAGGACTAAAAGATAGTCAATGCATTTATTTCCAAAGCCTAATTTCTGGTATCCAATGTTCTCATTGGGAAACACACACACACACACACACACACACACACACACAATCAATGAAGTACTATCTTGGCCTAAAAACAAATAGCAAGTAGAATCTAAGAAGAGTAAATACTGTGGTCGGAATTCTTGAGTTCTGGGAAAAATTGTAATCAACACTTGTGGGTCTTTCCATTCCTGTTAAACCTAAAAGTTCTACATAAGGCTTGGAATACACAAGATGCAACTGTAAACTGTCGTCGTCATTTTAAACAAGTGTGCTAATCTGTAGAACCATCTGGACTAGGTATGGCTCTAGGTGGCAAAAGTAATATTTCCTGGACATTAGATTAAGCCTGCTTCATTCATTTATAAGACTTTTTTTAATTTTAATATGTTTTTGAAATTTTAATTTAATCACACGTCCTCCCTCCATTCCTCTCTTCAAACCCACTCAGATAACCCTCTTTGCTCTCTTTTAAATTCATAACCTCTTTTTTTTCATTGTTTTTACATGCATATCTGCTATGGGATGTCTTTCTGTATGCTGTGAATATGTGTTGCTATGCTTGGTTAACAAAGAAGCTGCTCTGGTCTATGGTGAGTCAGGTATTAGCCAGGTGGAAATCCAAGGAGAAAGACAAGAAGAAGACAGAGGCAGAGAGACACCAGCCTTTTGCCCAAGGAACAAAATGCCAGCAGACCTGTAAGCCGTGAAACATGTGCAAAACATAGATTAATAGAAATAAGTTAATTTAAGATATAAGAGCTAACTAACAAGAGGCCTGCCATAGAACACACAGTTTGTAAATAATATTAAGCCTCTCAGTGATTATTTTATAAGTGGGGCCAGGCAGGACTGGAGAAAACTTCCAACTACACATATCTCTATCTATCTATCTATCTATCTATCTATCTATCTATCTACACATATATTCCTAAATATGCCCTGCTCAGTCTGTATAATGGTTTTGTTTTTTTTTTTTTTTTGTATGTTTTTAGGGCTGACCATTTGGGATTGGATAACCAATTGTGTACTCTTCCCAGGAGAAGACTAGTTCTCCCATTTTTAGCATTCCTTAGTTTTCTGTAGATCTTTGTTTAGGGTTGAGGCCTCCTTAGAATACCTCAAACTAATAATTGAAATGTAAAGCTAATTTTAAGTTCAAGATATCAGTGTGCTTTGGTATTAATAGAGGCAACCTCAATATTTTTCCTGAGGTTTTTTACTCTACAAGTATAGCCTTTATATAGGTGAAAACACCAAACCAGAGTTTGTTAGCAAATATCAAATATATACCAAGCAAGTTCACCATGATCAAGAAACAGATGAACCAACATAGAAGTGTGCATTCAATAATAGAACTACAGAGGAGAATAAAGAGTAGTCTATACATAAAATATTTAATGAAATAAAACTGACTAAGGAAAATGATCAACTGTCAGATGACTGTTAATTAAAACACAAGAAGTTGTGGAGGTTTAGGGAAGTGGCTCAGTGGATAAGAGTGCTTGCCAGGCAAACATGGTGACCTAAATTAGATGCCTGGAAATCACATGAGAGCTTATCTCAGCTGTCAACTTGACTAGATCTGAAATCAACTGAATTACACGCATCTAGGCACAACTGTGCAGGAATTTTTTAATCACATTATCTGAAAAGGGAAAACTCATCCTAAATAGGGGTGGCACCTTCTGGTAGCCACCCAAATAAAATGGCATGGAAGACAGAAACTTTTTGTGCTTGGCCTGTTTGCCTTCACTCTTGCTGGTGAGTTCATCTGTTCTGTTGCTGTGACATTGCTTCACGCGTACTAGAACCACTTTCTTTAGGATTCCAACGTAGACTGAAGAGCAGTAGTTCTCTAGGAATCCTCCAGGCCTTCAGTGTCAGACTGAGACTACTCCTCATGGATTGAGCATTGATGGACTACACAGATGATATCATGGAAGCCAATCTAATAAATCCCCTTTATACACACACACACATACACACACACACACATATGGATATAACACATAGGTATATAATATATATAAATAAATAGAATATTATATATAAACACACACATATATATATATATTAGTTATATCATTTCAGTTCTCTTAGAGAGCCCTTACTTATACATCATGTAAAAACAGGGTACATATCTGTAATTTCAGCAGCCTATTATATGAGCAGAGAGAAATCAAGAGAACATCATGCACTAGCTAGCCTATACTATGCAATCATTCAAATGTACAAAATCCTGCTTCAGCAAGTGAAAGCAAAACCTACAAATTTCTAAAGTTACCTTAACTCCACAAATTATTTGTATGCACACGCAGCGTCCACACACACACACAAATATAAAAAAAAAAAAAATTACTGAATCAGTATGAGTGTGTGAGTATAAGATATATTAATATTAATTTCAGATTCCTACACAGAAAAAATCTTAGAGTGTAAAATGAGGAAGCTGAATCTGAAGTTTCTATAAAGCAATGTGACGAAAAATGAAACAAAGCTTCACCTTTCTATTCTCATTAGACAAAATTCCAATCCTATTTTTCTTATTGAAGGAAGTGGAAAGCATCCCTCTTGGAGAATTATCTTTTGAAACTATAGTCTAAGGGCTGAGCCCTTAGTCTCAGAAAATTCAGCTAAGTATCTTTTAAAGGTTATTTTCACATTACTAAAAAGACAAATGTTAGATATTGTTCACTCTTGGCTACAGTCACAGCTCCTATTGCCTAGAGACATAGTTTAAGCTTTAAAAATGGATTATGAGTGTTTTATCTGTCCAACTATTACATCTGTTAGTAATGTACCGTATGAAGTTTACAGTTGGTAAAAAAAAAAAAAAAAAAAATCTTTAACATAGGCTTTTGTACAATGAGATCATATAGAAAAGAAAATGTTACTTGCTGTTTTCTTCTCGCCATTTCTCTCCACATTCATTCCTCCAAGACAGCAACTTTTGTACCTATGTACTTGAGTAGTGATCCAAATTTGACAATATCCACCCCATGTGTGATTCCTATTTAAAAAAGACCCAAGAAAAAAATATCCACAGACTTACAAACAACAACACAAATTGCTCAGATGGAAAATGTATAATTAACAAAAATAACCTATACAGCCTCCAGCTCCTTTACTACAATCTTTGAGAGTACTCCTTACACACATGTAATGAATAAACAATAGGATGATATTGAGTGATACCCCCCAGAAGTTGCACTTTAACTCTGTCTTGAAACCACAGATGTTTAGATTGGCTTTTCTTGAGATACTCATTATTAAATGTTTATCCTACCACTTTATTCTGCAGATATTTTGAAGCCCTAGAAATAACAATTGTAGCTTTCCAATAAGTCTGGGGTTTATTGTATTGATGATGTAATCAAGAGCTAGCTGTGAAGTTGTGGATTTAACAACCATGCTCTTGCATGTATTGATAAATCCATTCATGCAACAGCAATATTGGAGGTCATTTCCAACAGAATGATCTCAGGAAGCTGTTTTCCTTTTCTGTCTCTTCCTTTCTTCTTACCCATTTCTTTAGTAATCTCTCTTATTGTTCAGTCTAACAGATATTATTTTAACCTACACTTTGAACCTCATACTGTAGTCAGTATTTGTTCATTCCCTAACTTATACCTCAACAAAAAAAGTAAAACATCAGTTATGAGAAAGAGGTTTATCATCCAGTCATTTGTTTCATGCTGCTACAATTGCCTGTGGTTTGGTTTCAACCATCCAGGGAGTCATGCATTGGAGCTTTGGTCCCCAGTGTAGGCATGATGGGAGATGGTGTAGAACATTTAACAGGTAGGGCCTGGGGCCAACTAGGCTGCTTCGGGTTCTGCAATCAAAGAACCGGTACTGCCCGTACAATGTGAATTAGTTTCCATGACAAGCAGTTGGTACAAAAGAACATGGCTAGCCTCTTTTCACTGTCTGTCTCCTGGTATCACCATATGATCTGCCCCCTCTCATTTTTTATAGAACCCAGGACCACAATGGCTAGGCCCTCCCCCATCAATTACTATTTAAGAAAACAGACATACCTACAAACAGACTGTATAAAGGCATTTTTTTTTTTTTTTTTTTTTCGAGACAGGGTTTCTCTGTGTAGCTTTGCGCTTTCTGGACTCACTTGGTAGCCCAGCTGCTCGAACTCACAGAGATCCGCCTGCCTCTGCCTTCCGAGTGCTGGGATTAAAGGCGTGCGCCACCACCGGCCGGCTAATAAAGGCATTTTCTTAATTGAGGTTCCCTTCTCTCAAGATGACTTCAGCTCATGTCAAGTTGATAATCCACTACTGAGCACAGGAGACATTTCAGATTCTCTGGTTGTTTCATTCTGATGTCAGCTGCTTACAAGATTATGGATTCGACTCTATCAAACACCACAAAGAAAAGATGTAGGGGCTGGAGGGATAGCTCAGCCATTAAGGACTAGGCTCACAACCAAAAATATAAGAAAAGATGTAGAACAGAAGCAATGTGATAAAGGAAGAAGAGTAGAATGCAACAAGTCAAACAAGTAGACATTGGTACTCTAAAATAAAGGTTAGAGTTTTGCAGTTGTTGATGTTCCAAGTGAGTCCCATCAGTCCTGCTTACATTTCAGTTGAGGAATTCTTTATTGTATAGTCTGTTCCGTGAGCTGTAGAAGGTCTCAGCTGCATAGATGTACACACAAACACACACCTGCCCACCCATCCCACCCACCCCCACACCCCAATTATGACAAACAAAAGCATTTACAAATATGGCCAAATGCAACATTGGCTGGGAGTCTTTACATAAATCACCCCTAGTGAACTGTGCTACTTCAGATGAATCAGTCATTAAATCTTCAGAGAAAAACCCATGTGGTAGGAAGGATCACTAAAATATAACTTGGCAGGAATTGCCCCCATCTTTTGAAAGATTGGGAAAAGAAGGTGCTGTGATTGATAGTCAAACACACACAGCTGATAAATGGGAACATTAGAGACTCAAACTCCAGGATTTTGAGCAGATTATTTGTGTTAGTTGCACACAAAATAGTTTGTTTCAAAGATGAGTTGAATTTAAGATTGATTGAATTAATCTAAATACAGTTTATTCTAAAAAGTGATTTAATTATGTCTTTTATATTTTTTGTTAGAACTTTGCATATTTATTGCCAAGAAAATATTAAAGATACTTCACCTCCAAGTCACTACTCTTGAGGTATTGAAAGTATCCGCATTGAGAGTCAGAAGATATGGACATATGTGGTTATAAATGTCAGCGTTGATATCTTCTAGAGTTAAGTAGATACCTAAAGACAGTTTTAACACCCTCTTTAAAAACATTATTGCCCTAAGCCCTGGGCTGGCTCAGCTCATCTATATACAAAACTGCCTCTTATTCAAGACCACACCTGTGACCCAGACAGCTCTGAGAGACACAAAAGAGGAAGTCCAGGCTCAGAGGAAGAGCTTGTGTGATAATGACTTCAAATGCACACATTTCAGTTTAATTTTCAAACTTTCAAAAGCATTGGTTTTGGTCTTCTCTCTCAAACCTTAGGATTTGTATCAGAAAAAAAAGTAAATCTAGATCTAGAAGAAAAAATATCTAGAAGATGGAGAAAAGCAAGAACAAAGGGAGAGAAATAACTGAGCCAAAAAAAGCATTTTCCTATTGAAGATATATCTAAACATATTGCTTTAATTTAAATTTAAAGCCAAATAACTTTTTAAATTAAAATGAATAAAATGTATTGTGAGAAAAATTTAAATTAATAAAGAATACATTGCTTCACCCAGCAAAATAATTTGGCATAGAATATTTACATCTCTGTGTCTAATGAGCAAATGCATTCATACAAATTTTTCTAGACCTTCATGAGTTTTGTACTTAGACCTTAAACTATTGAAACATGTAATATAGAGACATGTAAATCTGTAGCTCACTAACTTAGCATCTGAGGAATATGCTGGGTTGAAATTGAACTATTTTTAGGAAATAGTTCAATTTTGTGACAGAAATCTGCAAATTGCAAGCAATTAATGAAGGCTAAGAAGAACATAGTGGCTATGGATTCAACATGGTCATAAACGAGTTTCCCTTTGTTCTTTCTAGGATATCTGCAAAGCTTTATTCTCTTAGAACAGTACCCACAAGGTGAAATTTGTCATCAGGATGACTTTTCAATTATGGATCTCTTGGAAAGCTAATGATGTCTATATGTTAATACCGCCAACACTGTGTCAGTCCATTAAAGAATCTGTGATATTAAATATACTGGTGTAAAATTATATGTTATGTCTGCTCAGCCATGTGCAAACAATCTGGCTGAAGTGCTAGAATTATAAGGAAATCCTCCCCAGAGACAAAAGCACAAGGGAGTTCTGTGGAGAGCAGTTTAAATGGTCCCTTATTTTAAGTGGCTTCCTGAAGTTTAGAGATTGAAGTTTCAGAATTTAATTACATGGGATCTCTCACTCAAGACGTCTGGTTAAAGTTATAATTTTACAGTGCTACTCTTACTTTGAGAAGGGGTGAAGAGAGGAAGGCATCATTAGGCATCATTAACGTAACCATTCCAAGTTTTACAAAATCCATACCTATTGGATTCTGAAGTGAAATGATTAATGATGTTTAAGACTCCAAGAGTGCAGAAATGGTGATTTTTCAAGCGGCTGATATTATAAGGATCTGAGACCAAATATTTTCCATCACATAACTACTAACACAAAGCCAGGGTCATATTCTTAATTTTTGTTCTTCATAGCAACCTTCATTGATTGGCAATGAACCTGGACAATTATTCAGTGTGATGGGTTCCAGATGTATAAATACAGTAACAACCTACTGATAAAATGAATCATAGAAAACCAAGTAACAAAAAGAACATTCAACTCATAAGTAAAATGAATAATAAAATTGATATTTAGTCACATATTTAAAATGGTGCTCTTCCAAATTCTTTTGTCATATTTATTTCTTAGTTCCACACCTCTTGCCTAATACATCTATTACAAGCAATAAATTTGAGTAATGGTTTCATTTCTAATGTATAAAAATACCTGTGTGATATTCTCAGAGAATGAAACTTTATATAATAAAAACAAATAGCAATAGGGAAGAAATGTCTTATTATAAAAACCAAGAGAGAGCATTTTAGAAGAACAAATTCCTGCTGTCTTAATAGCATGATAGCATTAATTTAGATGTAGCCTCATGAAGTATGTATCAACAAACTGAATAATATTATTCCATTGATAATTACTGTAACAATAATGCAACATATATTCCTTAAGGTTATTCTGTAATAGAATTTTTGTTACACTTCATTAAATAGCTTCAATTGTACTACAAAAAGAAATACTTAATATTTCTTCTCATTTTAAAATACATGCAATATGTATACAATTTTCAGAAATTGTTGACATGAATATCCCATGCATAATTTTTATAAAACAATAATGGCCATGATAAATATTTATAAAATTAGCAAAAATTAAGAAAGGTCACAGTCTCTTATTTACTTGTAAATTTTTATTTATTATTAGTTTGTGTGTATGTGTGTGCATGACAGAGGGAAGAGAGAGAGACAGAGAGACTGTGCACATCCACACATACACAAACCACAGGAAAGAGGTCAGAAGACAAGTTTCACCAGCAAGTTATCTATCTTCTGTAGCTGGAGTTATCTCCAGTCCCGACACCCAGGCTGGCAGCTACTCAGACTGAAATACACACAGATGCTTGTATTATTTAAACTGTTTGGCCTGATGGCTCAGGCTTCTTGCTATCTGTTTTTATATCTTAAAGTAACCCATTTCTATAAATCTATACCTTGCCACGTGGCTCGTGGCTTACCAGTATCTTACATCATGCTTCTCCTCATGTCACCTGGCACCTTCTCCCCACTCAGCCTTCTTCTCCTCAGCCTTCTCCTCTCTCTTGTCCTGCCTACACTATACTTCCTGCCTGGCTGCTGGCCAATCAGCATTTTATTTATCCATCAATCATAGCAACATATACTCACAGCAAATAGAACATCCCACAGCAATCTCCTTCCATCTTGGTTTCAGTAACTGAAATCAAGTCTTTAGGCTTCCATGTAGATGAAATTCTAAATGGTCTTATTAAATAAAAAGCACAAAACCAAATACAGAGTTAAAAGCCCAAGAGATCAGAGCACTAGCCTTTAGCTTACCACTCACTGCTGTCCTTCCCCTGAGAGAGAGACCTTCTCCTCTGTGGTCTTTTTATTGCCTTTCTGTTCTACCTTCTTATTGGCTCTAAACCCAACCACATGATTTCCTCATCACTGCCTGTCTATACAGATCTCCAGGTCTCTATGGTTTGTACTGAATTAAAAGTTCAGGTCACCCTTGGCTGTGTCCTTGAACACACAGAGACTCTGCCTGCCTTGTGATCGGATTAAGGGCATGTGCCACCGCTGCTGCTTTTAGCTCTGATCCTGAGGCACCTTTATTTATTAACATACAAATAAAATCACATTTCAGCACAAATAAAATATCACCATATTTCCATGGCAAGCACTAACCTATAAAGCCATCTTTCCAGACTGAGATCGTACCAGTTTCAATGGAAATATTTTCAAAGAAAAGGTTGGTATAGGGAATGACAAACGTATATAAAGCTATTATTGATATATTTTATAATCTTTAATATTGAAGATTATACAGTAGGAATATCCAAAAGACTCACAAATAATTGAACAACCAAAGGACATGTTGTCTTGTTGTATTTTGTTTTTAACTATTGAGGAGGCTCATTTTTTACATGATTTGTAACTAGCTGCTGAAAATAACTTTAATGGTTCGTATATCAAGTTATCAATACAGTTTGTCCTTGAATGATATGTCTCCCTGAAATTGGTTTGCTTTGGTTGTGTTATGATTTCCACCATGAGAGTTTAGCAGCATGAGACAGCACCTATTAGTTCATGGCCATGGAGCTCTAGCTATGGATGTGACATCACTGGGTTCTCTGCTGAGATGTCACAGGTGAATCCAGGTGTCATCTGGGCTGTGCACTGTGGCTCTTCCAGCATAGGTCTGTAGTTTAGTCTTTTGTTGTCCTCTCAGTTCTACGAAATTGTGACCCTGTCGAGAAGGAAATGCTCTGAACTTGTCTCTGTATCTCATTGTTATATTTCTGCTGGCAATCAAAAATGGCTTGTGACAAAAAATTTAGTTTAAGTCGTGACATTTTGACCTTTTATAATTAAATAATCAATGCCTATAAAACATAAAAAATTGAATATTACTTATCTTTCATTTACTGTATGAGTCAGACAGCATCAGAATCAAGTATAAATTTAACTCCCATAGAACTTATCCAATCAGATAGGTAAAGAGTAAAGATTAATTAAGTATTCATCAAAGTAAGTAGACAAACTGGCACTATTTTAAATAAAATATTGTAATATTTTGGGTATACTTTATATCTTAATTTATATTTTTGACCTTATTTAACTTATGCTCTTAATAAAATATCCCAGATAATTCCTGTATGAAGACAGGAATTTATATCTGCTTTATATCTGGCAAGCACACAAAAATCTATTTCTTTCATCAACCCAGACTAAATGACCACTCTCCCATCAATACCCTTTTACTTGTTTTCCATTTTAACCAATTTTTTTTTTTTTTGGTTTTTTGAGACAGGGTTTCTCTGTGTAGTTTTGGTGCCTATCCTGAAACTCGCTCTGGAAACCAGGCTGGCTTTGAACTCACAGAGATCCGCCTGGCTCTGCCTCCCGAGTGCTGGGAATAAAGGCATGCAACACCACCACCCGGCTCAATTATTTATTTCTTGTAGTGAATATCAAACAAAGCAACTTTGAATTGTCCATAAATTATACACTAATCATACTAATCATGCTACTTACAAGTATTTTATCATTTCTTGAAGTCATAATATTAGTTTTGATCATAGAAATACATACCTGACTATGGAGATGACAGAATTAAACATAAATTTTTAAGAAAGCAGGCTGTTAGTGAAATGGCATCCCAATTATCAAATCACACACACACACACACACACACACACACACACACACACGTCCATTCATACCCCACCCATATGAACAGCTTTTTTATGTTGTTACTAAAGAATATGATCACAGCTCTGTTTACTAATCATTTTGAGTGTAAGAACTTGGATAAGTTTTGAATATGAGAAAATTAAACACTAGAAGGTATAAATTAATAAGAAATAGTATGTACAGTGTTATACAACATGTCAATAAGGTGCACCAGCAGAACCATCTGAACCAATTGTACAAGAGTAGAAAAGTGTTTAACAGCTTACACCTGGAGTCTTCAGAATGTTTCTAGTTTTTCATTAAGAAGAAAAATAACCATGTACCTTTCACCATGGAGCATGACATGGTGACATGCTTTATATAGACATGCTTTTAAGTAGACATGCTTTCTCTACATTTGCACATTTAAATAATTGACAGTTTACATTAGTTTTCAAGAACTTGTGTTTTAAAAAATTCCATATAAAATAAACATTTATAGATGGCTTTTAAACATCTGAGAACATTTGTTGGAGAACAGATCACATTTTTTAAAAAAGAATAATAAGGCAATCAAAATGTGCCTTTTCTCTTCTCTGTGATTTTTATAATCATAACAAAGTTGTCCCAAGGACCCTATCAGTTGTCATAACTGCAGCAGTGAAAATAATTTCTCTTGATTATAGCTCTTGTTATTTGCCTTCATCAAATAGAATAACTTGAACCTTCAATGCCATCCTTTCACAATGAAGATGGGATGACTACTCTTGGAATGCTTCATTTGTGATTATTAGTTACTCTGTCTTCATTCAGACACACCAAAGTAAGTCTGTTTCAAGGCTTATGGGTGCAGTAACATTGTGTCAGTGTGACAACCTGTATAAACACATAAGGCATATTGATCTTCTGATCCAGTGAAATGTAGAGTATCATTGGTAGTTCCACCCCTTGTTGTCTAGAAGCACGTTGGGGGTGGGGAGTTTTAGGACTAGGATGCTCTGACTGCACCTTGAACCCAACTGCACCAAAGTGAAATGTGAGAGCCTTTCACTAGCATCTTAAGATTTCCCATACATTTCTAATGTACACAAGATTGGGAACAAAAACCTCCAAAATAACATCTTTCATTTCCTTATACATTGGAATTATCTATGGAGCTTTGGAACTTCCTTTAAAACAATCAAAACCAATATCCATACCAAAGCCACAAGATAGGTAAAGTTCCAGGATAAGCATTTAAAAATATATTTCATTGTATTCCAGCATTCAACCATACATAATAGTGTGTGCTTTTTTAAATGAAAATCAGCGTTGGCCCTAAGTCAATGTGCTATTTTGGTTTGGTGAAGCAAAGAAACATTGGCACAAGGGTTAGTAACCAAGAAAAAAATTCTAATCTATTTTTCAGATCTCTCTTTTAAATTACGTTACTTAAAACATGTATAATGGAAAAGTATATGACAAAGGTCAAGCACATTATCAAGTCCCATTTGCATAAAAATAAAGTGTGTTTAATAGAAGACTCCTTGAGAATCTAAAGCAATGAGAAAGAAATAATCTACCCTTATACTTTCCACAGAGGAAATATAGCATACTGAATCAAAAAATATAAACTGAAATAACTTATAAATATTTATTTCACTTACTTCAAATTGAGTTTTATATTGAGAAACTAAATTGACATAGTTATTCATTTTAATCTCCCAAAGTTATGTAAGGTGTCCACATTAAAAATGTGTTTCAATATCTTAGTCTGAATTATATTTAGATTTCTCTATGTGTTATCACCATAAAAGGTAAGTTTTGATTGCAGTTTATCCCTTTTCCTGCAGGCCTTCCAAAGTACAGTTGCCATCAGGTCAATGTCTAATAATGAGTTAGAATAAAAAGCTATTATTAGGACTGCCAATGTAGTAGTTTACTCCTTTAACCCCAGCATTCAGGAGGCAGAAGCATGTGGATCTCTTTGAATTTGAGGCCAGCCTCAACTACATAGTGAGTTCCAGGACAGTCACAGCTACATAGTGAGTTCCTGTCTCAAAATACAAAAGAAAAAAACCACTAGTAGAACTGAAATGTGTGTACGTGTACAGGTATGTGAGTATATATTGCAACATGTATATTCACATAGGCATATGTACATACATGCATACTTTTTTGTCTTCCCATCATGATTCTAGTCATTACAGTATTTATAATTATCTTCTTTTTTATAATTTTTTTTAATTTTTTGAGATTAGAGTGTAATTGCATCATTTCCCCTTTCCTGTTTCTCCTTCCAAATCATATACCCCTCCTTATCCTCTTTCAACTTAACAGCCTCTTTTTTCACTAATTGTCCTTAATATACATTTATGTATACATTTTAAAAGGATGCATTAAATTAAAATTGGAAACAACCTTTGTTTCTGTGGAAATAGGATTAGCACATTAAGGAAGATACAAGCATCCTCTGATCAAATTATAAAAAAAAATGAAAAAAATATAAACTTTAAGATGCTTTATAGAGCTATTTTAAATACCTGGCATGATCCTAGGATAAGGTGTACTTCCTACAAAGTCGTTGAAGGTTGAAAAGGAAATAAACACAAATAAGACAAAAAGAAGCCATTATACTAAAAAATTGTATTCTGTTATCTGTGTTCGAGCTTATACATTCCATAGAACCATTTGAGTTAGGAAGTTCAAAGTTGATTAAGGCAACATAAGCAGACATGTTTAATATTGACTTTGTGTCATTCTTTGTTTAACAAGTAAACTCTATTGGACAAAAATAATATAATTATATGTAATATTCAAAATATGGAACAAATTAAATCTTTAAAATATTGTCTTTTGAAATTTTTCCTGTATTTTTTAAATTTTCATGTGTGTATACAATGAAATACGATATTTATCCTATACTCTCCCTCCAACTCTCCCCATATCCTTCCCATATGCTTCCCTTCCGTGTGTGTGTGTGTGTGTGTGTGTGTGTGTGTGTGTGTGTGTGTGTGTTTTGTACAACCCAGTAAGTCCAGTTAATGCTACCATAGTGCACGGGTTTGGTGCATTTTCCAGGAACATAGGAAATCTATCTGGGGCCACATCCTCAATAAAGAATGATTCTTCTTCAGCCAGCAACTCCCCACTGCTAGTAGCTCCTTAATGTGGGGTGGGGTCTGAATATCATCTACCCATTCTAATCCAGGATTTTGGCTAGCTTGATTCCTGTGCAGGTAACTATATCTGCTGTGAAATTGTGGTTACAATACCTATGCCAAGGCCAGAAGACAACGTGTCACAGTGCTCCTCCCATACTCTGGCTCTCGCATTCTTTGAATTTCCTCTTCCGTGATCATTTGTAGTTAATACAAATGTCCTGTTTAAAGCTGAACACTCAATCCTTTCTTCTCAGAACTTCAACCAGTTATGTATCTCTCCATTGTCTAATTTGCTGCACACACATACACACACATACCCTTCTCTGATAAAGGTTGAGATCAGCCTAGGTCTATGGCTATAAACATAAATACTTAGACTATCCGACAGCATGACCAATTTGCAAAATGTCAATAGGAAATCCTACCTAGACCCCATTGTGTCCATAACTGTGGTCTTCTGACCAGGATTACAGTATCAGGCATGAAGTTCCCACCTGTAGAGATGGCCTCAAGTCCAACAAAAAAGTAGTTAATGATCCTACAGGAATGATACCACTACTGCACCAGTAGGTGTATCTTGCCCTGTATATTGCAGTGTGAAAGCCCAGTGCTGGGTAAGACAACAGAGTACACATGAAAGACAGAAAATGCAAAGTAGATTTTTTAGTTGGAGAGAGCACGTTAAGGGAGGGTAGATAGCAGATTCTAGGTAGAATCAAAGTAGTGAGGTAGAATTTTGGGAGCAGAAAGGCTAAAACAAGGAAGCATATGGGATTGTGGGGGGAGCTAGGGGAACTAGGGGCTGATAGGGAGGGCTAACCCCAAGGATGGGAGTATGAAAAAGCCTGTATGGGAGCCTATATTTTCACAACTCAACCTAAGAGAATAATTGAATAATAGGACATGTGAAAAGAAAGAATTGGGGAGAATCCTAAGGTCTAAACGTTTAGGCGAGGATGAGAGTGGTGGGATAGGTAAAATAAGAAGGTAATGGGTGGGTTAACCAGTTAAGGGTGCATGAAAAGCCTTGTGAAAATCCACTAGTTAGTAAGGCAATTTCAAAATAAAGCTTAAAAAAGGAGCTCAAACAGAATTATCCCACATGGGTGGACATGATCCTGGAAGACACCGTTATTAAGTGAAAATCACAGTAGAAGGCATGAGATGGTCCCTATAAGTTATTGGCTTGGAAGGCCTAGCGCCTCCAAAACAATGTGGGCTATTTCATTGCTTTTGGTTACCCACCATAACTACATGGTAAGACCCTATTGCTTGTGGTAAAGACACCACACACTTTGGCTGCAGAGAGACAAAAGTCATTTTAAAAAAACCAGAAATCGTTTTAATGACTGGCTTTTCACAGTGCCTATGCAGGCTGAATGAATTCATTTTCCTTTTCTATGTTGAGAAAGACTATGAAGATTATATATTGAAATTTGAATCAAAAATAAGAGTTTTCTTTTTTCTTTCACGTAACATTTTTATTGATTCTTTGGGAGTTTCACATCATGCGACCCTGATCACAATCCCTTCCCAGTTCTTCCATGTACAGCCCCCTTGTATCTCCACAAAAAGAAGTAAATAATAATAATAATAATAATAATAATAATAATAATAATAATAATAGAACTGAGTCCCTCCCCTCCTATATCTCCACCAGAAGCCATCAATTGTGGGGAGCTACACTTCAGCATCTCCACCACACATTTCTTGTTTGTTTGGGATTTTTTGAGACAGGGTTACTCTGTGTAGCTTTGGAGCCTTTCCTGGAACTTACTTTGTAGCCCAGGCTGCTCTGGAACTTACAGAGATTTGTCTGTATCTGCCTCCCAAGTGCTGGGATTAAAGGTGTGCACCACCACCACCCAGCTTCCATCACACATTCTAAGAGTTCTCTTTGGTGGCTGCCTATCTAGGCTGTTACTTTTTGGGAGTGTGGGCATTGGGGTGGGGGTAAAGATTGTCACAGAAGCCCTCCATATTCCCCTCTCTCAACTGTGCATATGTAGTCCTCGATATCGCAGCAAAAGTAACCTCCTTGATTGCATAGTGAATGGGAGCATGGGTCATGGACCTCCACATAGTCTACATAGTTTTAGTTTCTAGAGACAGCACAGACCCACAAATACAGCCCCCTGCTGCAGGAGAACCACAGGCCCAGATGTGGGTCTCAGCAACAGTAGAGACCTGGACGTCACCATGGCCTCAGGTGGCAGCATGGATCAGTCACATCAATTTGGCCTCCAGGAGCAGTATGGCCTACAGACATCGATATGGTTTCAGAAGGCAGCACAGATCGTGGACATCTGCATGGCCTTCAATGGTAACTCAGACCATGGACATCAACATCAAACCCAGCTGCTCCAGTATGGCCATGGACACAGATGTGGCTCTCAATGGCAGCATGGACCTGGACATTTTTAAATGGATGATTTTTGTTCTTAAACTTCTACTTCTACATATGACACCAAATCAGATTTTAACCCCTAAAGGGGTTCTGAATTACATGTAAATATCAACTGCATCACCCCCTCTCTCATTATCTCTCTGTTTCTGTCTCTGTCTCTCTTGTGTAAATAGTTCTTTCTTTTTCAAATGCGTATCTGAACTTAATTCAAAGTGATAGAATAGCCTGACTTGGTCATTATACATTGTATATATGAACTGAATTATCGCATTTTACCCAATAATTATGTATAATGATCATGTTAATTAAAAACATAAATGATATAGCCTAGTACACTATTTTCAAGAATGCAAGGCTTCAGAAGTTTTCATATACAAATGCCCACACTTAAAACATTTTTTAAAGCAGCTTTAGAAGAAAAAAAAGAGTAGTGACATTGGTTGAATACTTTAGGGGAAGAGAGGAAGTCTATGGATAAATTTTTGAGTATATTCATTCAATTTCACAATTTCTTCCTTTCTTTTCCTTTTTCTTTTTTCTTTTTTTTCTTTTTTGTTTTTTGTTTCTTTAGACAGCACTTCTCTGTGTAGCCCTAGCTGTCTTGGGGTTCTCTCTGTAGACCAGGCTGGCTGTGACCCAACTGTCTCTGCCTCTAGAGTGTTGGGATTAAAGGCATTGTGCTACCATGCTAAACCAATTTCACAATTTCTTAATAAACCTTTTTCTACTGGACCTTGCAATCATAGAAGAGATTATCACCTTTCTTTTTTGATTTTTTAAGTGTACTTCAAATGATCAAATCTTGTATAAATGGTAATAAGAATCTGTGGTTTAGTCAAATTCATCTTGTTTTCTGGAGTTGGTTTGGTTATTTGTATCAAGGGCAAAAATACCACTTGAAATCAAGAGCTAGAGATAATTGTGGGACAGCACTGAGCCAAAGTTATATATGGCATGTCTGAAGCCATGTGCACCTTGACTTCAAGTGACAACTGGCACTTAACATCTCCTGGTCTAAGTTGAAATTGATTTCTGAAGGTAATTTCCTCACCATTGGTTCCTCACATGAGTCAATGAGTTGAGAGACATTCTCCCAGTTAAAAAACCTACCTTTGTTGACAATGGAGATGCAGGCCATGACTTTAACCTCAATGTTGGGTTTGGAGTCTTTTCTACTTCCATGGCTCAACTGTGAGGATTATTGATTGTTACTAAATAAAGATCATAATATTGGATCACTGAGCAGCTCTTTTAGCTAATAAGATAACTCTAAATTTATTTTATTTAATGGCAATAACAAAGGTTTGATATGTCAAAAATTAACAAAAAATCATTAATGATTTGGTATTAGAATTTTCCTTGCCTTTGAAATATACTATCTTGTAGTACAGATAGTAGGTATAAGAAATATTTTTTAAACATAACCCTGCAGGTGGAGGAGCTTGGACCTCCCTCAACTGAGTGTATCAGGCTCTGCTGACTCCCTTCCATGAGAATTCTTGCCTTGGAGGAGGTGGGAATGGGGAGTGGAATGGGGGAGAAGGTTGGGGGTAAGAGGAGGGAGGGGAGGGAATCTGTGGTTGGTATGTAAAATGAATAGAAAATTTCTTAATAATAAAAAATATAAAAAACAAAAAAGAAGTTATTAACTAAAAGGTAGGAATGAAGAAAAAATAATCCAAGACCTATGACTAATTAAATGATAATATGAGGAGCTATGATTTAAAAAAACAAAGAAGTATAGAGAAAAATTACAAAACAGTGATAAATCTTTTAGGGACATATATCAATTAAATACCTTGTGGTGATGAAAGTGACCTGGATGCTGTATATGTAGCCACTAGCTACACGTTGCAAATTAGCATAGAAACTATGGCTATTGTGCCTGAAGAAATAAATGTTTTCATTTATTATTTTGAAATTGAGTTGAGTTTAAATGCCCAACCTAAGTACTTAATAGCTCATGTTTTGAGGTGAAAGTGTAATAAAAAAAAAGTCAATGTGGAATTAGATTGATGTTTCATATCAGTGTAGTCAGAACAGACCATGGGTGCATGCAAGATCTTTGTGCTTCTGAAGCTGTCAATAGATCAATGAGCTGATGTTTCAGCCAGTGCTCACATCTATTTTACTGCTATGTAACCTATTAGTTGAGGGTTATTTGAACCAATTCTTTGTTTTTGTTGCTGGTTTGTTTGTTGAGACAAGTTCTTATAACACAGCCCAGTAGACCTCCAATGTGTTATCTTCTTTCAGATCCCCAGGTACTGTAGTTACAGATGTGAACCCCTCTGTCCAGATCTAACTCATTTTTTTAAGATATATAAACCAACTTAAGTTTTCATATAAGATAAAAATCCAAAGTTACTCTATCTATTTAGCTTTTTCATTCAGTTACTCATTCATTCAGGTATGTGCATGTGAGTAGTGCTGCAGTGCATGTGCGGACATCAGAAGACCACTTGCAGAAATCAGTTCACCATCCTCCATGTGGGTCCCTAAAATCAAACAAGTTCTCAGGCTTACATCAAGTGCCTTTATCCACCACACTATCTCACCAGCTTTCAGTTTTCTCCTTAAATGCCTTCCCTCAAGTCTCAGTGTTATCATTAGAAGAGAACAATCATGCTTGTAAGAGAGAAACCATGATGTGGATAATAATGTCTGTGACTTCCTCATCTGATTTTATACACATTTGGCAGCCAGAATTCTTAGATTGAAGGCTCAACACTGCTAGAGAAAGGGTTTCTATATTTATCCACTTTTCCATTACTATAATGAAATACCTGAAGTTGAGTAATGTTATAATTATAAGGTGGTTCCTTTTTAGAGAAATTGTGCAACTTCTACATTTACCATCTCTTAAATTATTCTTTCATTCATGTGTTCTATCCTTATATCGTAAACGCTTGTTTTTATTTCAACTGCTAACTCCAATATTTTATTTCCCCGAGGACAGAAGCACCCAAGAGAGGGAAAGAAAAGAAGTGTCAGAGGTTACCTGTGGATTTTTTATGATTATGTGACATAGGCATATTGTCTTTTGGAATAAACTTCATTCCAGATATTTACTATTAATCACAATACTAGAATAATATAATGTAGAATAAACAATCCCCAGATCTCCGTGTTAATCCATAGTAATGTTTCATTGTATGTCCACCTAAAACAAAGGAGGATTTTTTTTCCTGACATGAGTATTTTTTCAAATACTTGGCATTCACTTGATAATTTGCGGAGATAGGCTGGTTTCTGCTTGTATGATCACAGCAAGGTGACACTTGTTATATGGCACATATTCTGATGCCTTTATTGGATTGTGGCATAGGAAATAGCTCATTTGTAATTTTGCAAATATGTATTTAACATTAGTCTCATTTTCTTTTCTTTTAAAAAATTCTCAAGAATAACATATATTTCCCAGAAACAATACAATTTGCCATATACCTACACCAGGGCTGGGGGAAGGCACAAAATTCTTTAGGTCATAGGCAGTAGCCATTCGTTTCTATTGTTTTTAAGCATGTGAGATTGCATAGGTATATTGGAATGGGTGACACAAGAGTATTTGGTATTCTTAATATTGGCCATCAAAATTCCATCACAATTTTTTACAGACCTTGAAAGAACAATACTCAACTTCATATGGAAAGACAAAAAAACCCAGGATACCTAAAACAATCCTATACAATAAAAGAACTATGGGAGGTATCATCATTCCAAACTGTACTACACAGCAACAGTAATAAAAACAGCAGGCGTTGGCATAAAAACAGACAGGTTGATCAATGGAATTGAATCAAAGACCCAGAAGTAAATCCACACCCCTGTAGATACTTGATTTTCGACAAAGAAGCCAAAAGTATACAAAGGGAAAAAAAATCATCTTCAACAAATAAACTATCTTTTCCCTGCTTTGACTTGCACCATTAGGCTAACAAAACATGTCACTGATATATTGGTTGTAGTATTAAGGCAACTCCATGTAGTTAAAAGGGAGATTTATTTTGTGGGGTAACTTACAAGTAAAGCAATAGGTTACAGGGTCTGAGAAAGGTGTAGTGCAGTCCAGCAGTGTTCTCTGGAGAACTCTGCTTGATCTACCTCTAGCATCCAGGATCCAGGAACCAAGAAAGCCAGCACATCCAGATCTCAGGTATTAAGAGCTCCTGTCTCAGCCCCGCCTTGTAGCCATGACAGTTACCAAAGTCTCAGTGGGGGTAGTAGTACTTCCAGGTCAAAGCTGGAACAGCTACCAGGTGCACTTATCCAATATTCGTCTCTGTTTCTAACAGACAACTTCTAAAATCTCTAGATTTCTCCTATTGATTGTGGCTTTTATTTTTTGGTCTTCTGTTGGTTTGACCAATATCTGGCACTTCCTATAGAGCTTTAGGATAGGGGCTTACCCAGTCACCCCTAAAGAAATGCAGGATCAAAGGGCTGCACTTTCAGCCGCAACATCCACCCTCCCGGGAATGAGTAGGGCTGATGACTAAGTTCACCACTAAAAATCCATGATTGGATCAGTAATGTGTAAGTAATGAAATCTCCACGAAAATGCAGGAGGACAGTATCTGGAGTTACAAAGATTTGAGCTCATGAGGTTTCTGAATAGTTTACACCTGAAGAAGATATGCAAGTTCCATGATTTCTCAAGTCTTATCCATCTTTTCATCTGCAATACTCTGAGTCTTTATAATAAACTCATAAAGAGAAATTGGTATTTCTCAGAGTTTTGTGAGCTTCTCATGATACAATCAAACCTATAGAGGCTCCGGAGCTATGGGAAACTCCATTTATATAAGCACACCTTGGAGAGCTTGGGATTAGTCCCAGACAATGCTGTGAAAGCAAATCTCAGTAAATGAGTCATAGAAAATTTTGGTTATCTAATGCATATAAACAACATGAGAGTACACAAACTCAAGAGCATTTTAGACTGCACTTGTAGTCCTTGGTCTCTTGATATTGTTGCTGTTTGTTTATTTACTTTTGTTGTTGATTATTGAAGTTGCTCAAATCATGGTGGTTATAATCAGTATCTTCTAATCTCTTTTTTGTCAATATTTCTGTCTTCATCATGAATTTTTCTAATAGTATCTGTAATGATGAGTCTTTTCTTGAAAAGTATCAATGTACTTTGCCAGAGGCATCATATCCAGACAGTTTCTGTAAAATGATAACTCTTAAATACTGCCTTGATAGTCAAAATTACCCTTTGATCCGTGAACTGTTGAAAGGAATCTTCTTTAAGTAGGCTTGAAATACTCAATGTTCCATATTGCGAAGAGGTGTGCTGTCATTCAGTCTTGTTATTCTATTTACACAGCACAGAGAGTAAATTGAAAACAATTTTGAAGGGCAATAAGATTTTTCAGGATGGTTAGTGAACATTGATTTCTATTTAAAATTAATAGGTGCATTAGATTCTAACATGCCATCCTTCTTTCTTCATTGCTTTGGAGTCAAGCACTGACTTCTCTCCAGTTACAAAACTCGAACATGGTATTTTCTTCCAATGGAAGGCTGTGTCATGTATATTGGAAAACCTATTGTTCATTATAGCCACCTTCATCAATGGCCATAGGTAGATTTTCTGTGTAATTTGATGGTTCACCCGATCTTCTGTAGTATGCAGCTGCATCGTGCCTCTAGACATGAAACAATCTGCTAGATTCATGCTTGTTTCTATGGCTTCCTCGCTTAGCATCTATAGAAATAAAAAAAATCAAAAACCTTAGGGTTGTGTTTAGAATTAGTCGCTAGATTTACAGACCGCTCTATCTGCTTTCATATTCTATCTAAACAACTAAAAATATACATCAGCAATGAGGTTGTTTTGCTTTCTTATCATTTGTGTTTTCACTGTGGTCTCATTTTTGTTTTCTCTCAAGAAATTTCCTTTATAATATCCACTTGGCTGTTTAGCAGCGGATGCCAAGGCTAAGCCATCCTGCACCTTTGACATCCCTTCCTCACTAACATTATTCACTTCCAGCTTCTATGGAAAATTAGACACAGAATATGGTTGTTTTACTTGAGAATGTCGAACCATTCTAAGCTTATTAATTAGCCTAATTTACATGTCACTGAATAACTAGGACATAGAGAAACCAGAACAAAAGATATCAGAAACTGTAGGGTGGGCAGTGGAGCAGCCAAAACCCACACCAATGTATTGTTTGGTGTTCTAAACGGACACAGTTTGTGATGCCTCAAGACAACAGCAGTAGTGACACCAAAGGCCCCATCATAGAAAACCAAAGCACATACAGTAACAATGAAAAGGTTTGGAAAGATTAAAAAATGTCAAAAAAAAAAGTGTGAAAGAGACACGGTGCCTTCATGAAGATGTCATTGATATACTTGCTCAATGAAAGGTCTTCTAAGTTTTGATTAAAGAATTTTTGTATTCAAGATACAATAAATCAAAGAGCAAAAGAAAAAATGAGGTTTGTCTGCTGTCAGTCATCCAGAAGCACAGGGAAATCTGTCTGAAAGGTGTGAATGGGAACCCATCTGTGGCAGGAAGTGTTTGTGGTTGTATTCTCAACCTGTGAGATTTGATCATATGTCAGCGCACATTCAAAACTGAATTAAGTCAAGGATACTAAACTAATGTCCGCTGCAGAACTGAATACATACTTGGTAGTGGGAAGAAATGCTTACACACTTAGAAGCCACAGGAATCTTCCTTGTGTGGTGAGTAGAGGGAAAAAAACATATTTTGAGCTGGTGTTCAAGCATGTAAAGCTTTTTCTTGACAAGCATCTTCAGGTCTAAATCATCCTATGAAGCAAAGCGAGGCACATGGTGATGTTCAGTATGTACAGCTAGGAAAATACATTTCTTCCCTTTTATGGGAAGTGTTGCAAGGTTTCAGGACAAAGAGCATGAATCAGTAAAGGCAGGGACAGGGCCACCAAGGCTGTCATTACAACCTGTCTCAAAATGAATTTGAGGCAGAAAAGACATTTCCAAATTCTAGTTAACACCAGGAAAAAAGGTGCACAAACACTTTAAGAGTAAGTGAGTTCCCCCTCACTTGTAAGCACCTTGTATATCCAATAGAAATGAACTGACACTGTAACCTTCTGCATCATGACTGTGATAGGACCTGGACATAAGCAATGCTGTCTAGAACAGCACTTTTTTAAGTTATGAAAATATGGATCCTTGTGACTATTCACTCTAAGACAAAAGCTGCAAAGTACTGTGATAAGAGCTCAAAATTCATGGGAATCCCAAATGAAGAGGTCAGCTGCATTGGTAAGACACTCTGGAAATGTAGCTAGAGTTTTCCTGCCTTGCCCACAGTCAGGACAAATCTTTGTCACCTGCCAGTCCCACAGCAGCTCAGACCCAACCAAGTAAACACAGAGACTTATATTGCTTACAAACTGTATGGCCATGGCAGGCTTCTTGCTAACTGTTCTTATAGCTTAAATTAATCCATTTCCATAAATCTATACCTTGCCACGTGGTTTGTGGCTTACCGGCATCTTCACATGTTGCTTGCTTGTCATGGCAGCATCTGGCAGTGTCTCCTTCCACCTTCCTGTTCTTTCTTTTCTCCTCTGTTAGTCCCACCTATACTTCCTGCCTAGCCACTAGCCAATCAGTGTTTTATTTATTGACCAATCAGAGTAATTTGACATACAGACCATCCCACAGCATAAAAATTCTGATTATCTGTCTCAGCTAACAAGAGAGATAAAGCTGCACCCACAGATTGAGATTTGCATACAGGAAGCCAGAGATTATCTATGCTGAGGAGAAATAGAAGAAATAGAAAAGCATGTGCTGGTATCTGCTCCCCTCCCACACATACATCCTACTCACAAATTATTAATCACTCCCCTTCCAGCTTTCTCGGCTTTCCTAAATAATCCTCACATTCAGTCTACAGATACGGTTCACTTAGAGCTACAACGAGTCACAGAAAAGTAGGACATATTCTGTTCCTTCACATTTATAAACATGGAGGGCTACAATGGCCTCTCATGATTTCTTTTTTTCGATAGTGAGGGAGATTACGGCTTGAGTTTCAGGCAAGTGTGCTAGCCTGAAGTTGGTTCTGGAAGGAGTCATTCATAGAAATAATATGTACATTATACATTCCTTGGGTTAGTTCCAATGAATATGCCTTAAATCAATGAATATTCATTGCATGTATACCAAGAGTGTACATTATGCTTGTGATAATGTAATATGAGTATGCAATACATTGCTCTGATATCAATTGATTAAAATTAAACTTCCTTGTTTTACCTAAATGAAGTTTAATTGAAACTATCAAAAACTAAATTCAGATCCTTTTGAGTGTTCATGGATGAGTGGTAATGAGACAAGGTACAGCTTTTTTTTCTCTATCAGCAATATTTACTTTGAATAATATAGCTGCTTGCTACATAATATAGCTGCTTCCCATATCATAAATAGAAAAAGGGTAGATTAACAACTTAAGCCTGAGAGTGTAATTGAATTCTTTAGTATTCTCTGTCTAGTTTTCATCATCCAATTCACTTTCATCTTAGAAGAAAATTACTTGGGTCAAAAGTCATTGCTTTAAGTCTCTAGGTATATTATGAGAAGCAGAATGTTAAGCTGAAAAGCTATTATCGGGTTTCTGATAAGAGCTTTTGTGATAGGAATTCTAATTTTTGTGTGGCCATAGTTATTAATGAACACTGGAGGTTTGGGCTCTGGCTGCTACAGTGGATAATTCAGTGGGACTGTATGACATCATGTCACTCTGGCAGTGTACCTGAACCTTTTCCCTGTAACATCAGTTTGATTTTGTGTAGAGAATCTACTTGCACACTCCCAAGAGTGCCAATGTGCGTCTTAATTCATATGTTTTCCAGAAAATGTTTCCTGCCAAATATAAGTAAATGCTAACTTTTTATATGTGTTACACCTAATATCTAAAAATCATCTCCCTCCTAGAGGATTGTTACAGGTTGCTATTTCAACTTACTGACTCTCATCTTCTAGTAAGTTTGACGCTATTTATAAGTTGATTTAAAATGAATGTTGGCAGGACCTTAAATGTAAACAATTTATTATTCATAGATGTATAGATGAAGTTTGATGACAGATGTATCCTGGCATGACTTAACCCAAATTTGCTTTAATCTCTTGGACAGTTATTGATATTTCACATGCAAAATTTCCACTCTTGTATAGTTTTTGAGCTTAGTGTTTCAAATGAGGTGATTTAGATGAGCACAAAAAAAGGGAGAGCTCTTCAACAGGGGAAAAGTTTTCACAATGAAAATGAACAATGGAATCTGTGACTGGTTGTACAAGGCAAAGTCTCATTTATAAAAATGGAGCGCTACACTGGCCTTTCATGATTTGTTTTCTTATGGGTTGTAATAGGGAAGTTTTGAAGATCTCTCAAGCTAACACGGTATGGTTCGTTTAAGACTAGAGAGGCATTGTTTTGTTCTATGTTCATATACCTCACCTCTTACTTTATATCTAGCTATGTATATAGGATTGTGCTAACTGATGGAATTAAGGTGATGTGTCTCTTAAACCTAATGTCCTACACATAGCCCTATATGGATATTATGCAGTTATATTATCTCTTTCCTTCTGTACTCTTTAGCTGTCCTGGGCTTAATATTACTGCATTCCTAAGGAAATTGAACTTTTGGAAATTTTCAGCTAAAATTCATATGCAGTGCTAGAGCACCCAATTGAGATTGTCCTGTCACTGGAGGCGGAACAAAATGCTAGTGAGGTCCACTGTAATTTTCCATCTCAGTAAATTACTGAGAAGTCATGAATTGCTGCAACTAAGTGCTTGGGGATGTTTTTCTTTTGTCTGAACTGACACCTTAAATTGGAGCTAGTTTTATTTTGGGTTTTTTTTTTTCAGGACAGGAGCCACTCAGGTAGTCATGTGGTGAGATCTGATAAGTGCTGGAACATCTATCCTGCCCTCAAATACCCATCATCACAGTGTGGTCTATCACAGCTCTTACAAACACTGACATGAAAACCTCTCTCTTCAAAGTGACATTTTTCTTTTGAAAATAAGAGAATTCCAGAAGGATATGGAATCGCAAAAGGAGAAGAGGGGAGGGAATGGTAAAAAAGAACAATAGAGGGGTGAGTAATATCAGACATTATATTCATGTATGAAAAAATATCATGAAATTATTTACTTTTTACAAGTTGAAATACACTTACAAAAATAAAACTGCTCTAGAAAAGACATGTATTTATCTTACCTTCACCATTTATACAATTATAATTTGTCAAGTCAATAAAATATAGAAGAACCAAATAACTTAAAGAATCACTTTAAAGGTTTATGTGAAAATGTACGCCCTCACAGGAAATGTGCAGATTGATGCATTTGGGTTAACGAAACGCTGTTCTGTAACCAAGGTAGTTCAAATACATAAGCTTTTCTTCACCCCAAAAGTTATCTCATGTCTCCAGTAGGACAAGTGTTTTATCTCCACGCTGGTTCACTTGTACCTAAGGTATGATGTCAGAAGTCCACGTAAAATAAGACATACTAAGTGGGCTTTCTCTCCCTAGGTGTGATGAGTAAGTTCCATTCATTGTGTTGAAAAGTGGTGGTATCAGTGATTTTTTTTTTCACCATTTATGTTTCAATGAAACGTCTGGTTTTTGTTCAGGTTAGTGGCTGTTATAAATAAAGCTGCTTGTAAATTCTTCTATAAATATTTGTGTTCAATGATCTTAATTTATCATGAGAAGCACCCTGAATTAGGATCACTGGGCCATACAGAAACTACCTGTTCAAATTAATAGGATTCTACAGAGCTGGTTTGTTTTAAACATGACGGCAAGTTCCCATTACTCCGAGGAATGTGTGATGGTTTCAGTTGTATTGTTCCCCTCTACTTGGCACTGTTGGTCTTTATTTCTTATATTTTAGTGGTTAGGTAAATTTTATCTAATTGGGGTTTCATTTCCATTTCTGTAGTGACTAAAATCATTGGAGCATCATTACTTTTGCTCTCTATATATTCTCGAAGGTCCCTAGTGAACCAATTTTATTTATTTTATTTTATTGTCATTATTTTCTTTGTCTGTGAAAATAATAGGAGCGGAAGATCGGAAACCCTAGTATAAAGGATTAAAAGGGAATTATTGAACAGGAAGAGATAAATTGGGGTGAGACGGAGCAGGGCAGAGTAAGAGAAAAATGGAGTGATAACACTATAGACCTCAAAAAAACCAAGAGGAACCTAATATCGTAGAAGCTTCCTAAAATATATCTCTATCCATACAAAAAAAAAGATTAAAAATAGAGTTATCCTATAACAAGCTAACAATAAGACTGCTAGATATCACAACAAATAAAAAGCCAGGAATGGGTTACTGGAAGCAGAAAAGTAAGCCTCAATCATACCTGGCTACGACCACTTAAAACTACAATAATGACTCGCCTGGTCCAATAGTGGCATGATCATTATGGGAGTAATCAACTACTTTCTGAATGGATTTAAATCCAGCTTCCCAAGATGAATTGCACATGTGATACCATTATCAGACTGAGAACCTGTGGCTACATAGGTCACAAAGGACAACCTACTACTATTATGCTGTTGAACGGACATAATACTGAACTAATTCTTACTGATGTATACTTATATCCATAGATTAAGGCACCTCTTAATTTATCAGAGAAGTTTTTGTTTGAAGTAGAATATTATCAAGCTACACAGAGAAATCCTGTCTCGAAAACCCCCCCCCCAAAAAAAAAAAAAAAAAAAGCTGTGAAATGTTGATAATATTCTTTTTTTTTTTTTTTTTTTTTTTTGGTTTTTCGGGACAGGGTTTCTTTGTGTAGCTTTGTGCCTTTCCTGAATCTCGCTCTGTAGACCAGGCCAGCCTCAAACTCACAAAGATCCGCCTGGCTCTGCCTCCCGAGTGCTGGGATTAAAGGCGTGCACCACCACTGCCCGGCTTACAGCTCTTTTTAAGTCACAATTCTTCCACTGTTACCTCTGTCCGTATTGCTTCTGGTCCTTTTATTCACTATGTCCAATAACCTTCCATGGCATTTGTTGCTTTATTTCTTCATATCACCCTTAAATAAACCTGTTCTCTAAGAACAAGCTTCACTTATCATACTTCAATAGGCTGAAATGTTAATATATAACACTATAATAAAATATTTAATAAAAATAAAAATTTGGGGATCATTTCAAAGCTTCAAACACTATGAATTTCAAAACTTGCATGTGTATCTGCCATCCCTTTCCTAAGCTTCAGACCTTACCTACAACTATTTAGTGGACACTAGCGCTCAGACAAAATGAATTAATTTATGAACTATATTTACAAAATCTGTTGTTGGAAGGCAATGGCAACTGATTTCAGTGATCAAGATTGGAGAGCAAGGCTAGGTAGGAATGGTAAGATTGCTAGATTCCATTATAAGCAATTTAATGTCTTTTAAAATGTATGTATTGATCTGTATTATAAAATTAAGACATTAAAAATAAATAATGCAAAAGGAAAAAGAGAATAGTATCCTCTGTCATGAAAAACAAGCACATCCCAAATGAAAAGAGTCCTGACCCTGTGGGATAACACAAGATCTCAGAGTTTTGACTCCAACCATACAATGTCATACAAGAAAGGGATATTTTCCTTTGCTTCTAGACTACTTTTCTAGTCAGCCATAAAATTAATGCTGTCTAGATTTCACTTAAAAGTGTGTTATAAACATTTTAAGAAAATGAGACAGATATAATGTTTACATAGTCTATTAATGACTTACAAAAGAAATGTTTCCTTTTTTAATAATATATGACATGATTTTTAGTGAATAACTGCCATTGATGAAAATCGTTTACCGTGTATAATGACATTGCATCATATATTTAAATTGAAAACACCCCAGCCAGTTAAAAACAGAGCAATTTTTCTATATATAGTGCTAGATATATAACTATATGGCATATTGCTGAAATATAACTATAACTATATAAATATCTATATTGATAAAAGAAAAAATGATCAGAGGCTGTGCATTTGAGAGAGAGATAGAATGGGACCCATGGGAGAAGGTGAAGGTAGGAAAGGGAAGGGGGAAATGGTGTAGTCACATTTTTATTTAAAAAGATTAAAACTTCAGAAATCATTCATTGGAGATTTTAGCATGAGATCTCAAATTAAGGACAAGTTTGACTTTCATTTATGTAAATTTTTATATACAAATAATTTAAATATATTATAGTAAATGCTTTTAATATAATGGGTTGTATATAATATTTTATATTATTCCTTCCCTTCTTTCTCATTTAAAGTCTAACATCCCATTTGGAGCCCTCCTACATACAATGATAGTGTGGTGATTTGAAAGAAAATGGCCCCCAAAGGTAGTGGCACTATTAGGAGGTGTGGTCTTGTTGAAATAGGTGTGGCCTTGTTGGAGGACCTCTGTCACTGTGGGGATTAGTGCTGAGGTCTCTTTTGTTCAGTGTGATACATAGTCCACTTCCTGTTGCTTCTGATCAACATGTAGCCAGCACCATGTCTGCCTGCATGCTTCCTGCCATGATGATAATTAACTGAAACTGTAAGCCACCCCAATTAAATATTTTCCTTATAAGAGTTGCCATGGTCATGGTGTCTTTTCAGAGCAACAGCATTCATGATTTAGGGAGAAGAGTCAGTGAAGGAGAGAAACAAAACTCAATTCAGAAATCATCTGATCATAATGAAGAGATTTTCATTCTTGCTAAGATTTTGCACATCATTCACATAAAGCTGAAGAATTTCCAAACTCTTTAGAAAGAATGTTTTCTAAATATATAGCAAGAGCTTTATTTACCACATTCTTTTCAAGGAAAATCTAACAAAAATAAGAAGAAATCCTTCATCATTTTGGCTCTAACTTTTTCTCTTGCTAATTAGATGTTAATCTTAGAAACAACTGGTTATGTGTTATTTTTCAATTGCTTTGTTTTTATTTGATTGACTCATTTTTCTTTATTCATGCTTTCATGACATAATTGTCCATTATAGCTGTTTTATTGAAACCTTATTCTATTTCCAAATTTGAATCTATATCCCCAAGATCATTAAAGGTGATATCATTTTATAAATCATGGGTTATGCAACAGTTAGGGCTGATTTCCACTTGACAGACTTTGCAATCAGCTAAGAGAGAAGCATGTAGGCATATCTTTCAGGATTATTTAGAATACGTTAACTTCTGACTAAGGCTATGAGGGATCATATTGATCAGTTAATTTGCATGAGAAGACTCACCCTGAAAGAAAGTGGCACCATTCCCTAGGCTTGTGACAAAAGCAGGAATCTAGCCAAGGACCAGCATCCATGCCTATCCCTTAAGTGTACTGGGAATATCATGTCACTAACTGCTTCAAAATCATGCTACCTTGACTCCTACACAATGATGGGCCTTACCCCTTAACAGTGGGCCAACATAAAACTGTTCTTTACTTAAGTGGCTTTTTTCAGGATACTTTGTCACAGCAACAGGAAAGTAAATAAGACTACATACTTAGATTAACTTCTCAACAGTTTTCCACAAAATTCTTTCATTGTGTCAAAAAAACTCAGAAATGAGGGGAAAATCCCACAAACAAATATACTTTATATTGTAAGATGACTATGACTGGAGCATATACATTTAAACACAAGGAGATAGCTCTCCATAGCTGGACAATGGTGGTAAAATTCCCACTATGTGGGCCGTATCTTGTACCAATACATAGACTCTTGGACTTAAAAATACTAACACACTGGTAAATTGAATGTTTCTAAACACACACACACACACACACACACACACACACACACACATACACACACACAAACACATTCACACACACACACATACACACACATACACACAAACACATTCACACACACACGCAAACACATTCACACACACACAAACACACATACACAAACACACACACATTCACACACACACACATATATATATTACTTTTTGGCCATTTCAATAAAAAGTTGTATGGGCAAATGCTATCATAAGAACTTTTTAATTAATACATGGAAGTTACCAAAATGTAACCAAAACTACTTTAAAATTCACAATAAAAACAAAAATACATGAAAACATATAATATACCAACCTATGATAGATACATTTATAGTAATATACAGTGTAGTATAATAAATATACATATATATGCATATATATCATCCTACAAAAACTTAAAATATATGATGGTTAGTTTTGAAGTCTTTAAAGTTTTACAAAATTTGATAGTGTTTAAGTTCATTTTTCCCAGAATATGCAACTTGATAAATTTTGTCATGAATTTTTTTTAATTTTATGAATATATATATAACATGTACAGAGATGAGAAAAGGGTATTAGATTCCCCTAGAGCTGTAGTTCACAAGTGATTGTTAGCTGCCCAACATAGGTGCTGAGAACTTAACCAGCTCCTCTGGAGGAGCAGGAAAGGCTGGTAAGTCATGGGTCATCTCCACAAGGGCCATCTCCTTGTCATGAGGTCTTAAAAAGCTTGTTCAGTCATAACTTGTTCCTTTAAAAAAAACTCCACACACATATTCAGACCCATATTTTCATTATCTGTTCACAGGCTGAGTGATAATTAGGTTGTTTCCATTTACTAGCTGCTGTAGATAGAGATGCAGTGAACATGGCTGAGTAAGTATCTGGGGGGGAGGATGTTGAAAGAAAGACTTGTGCGTTCTCTCTCATTGGGGGCTCATAGCGCCAAATCTTCAGAGAGGAGGACATATTCTGGAGTAACTACAGAAACCACAGAAATAAAGGGGACCATTGCTGGGGTGAAGGGTGGGGAGCACTACAGATGAGAATAGCAGGATACAAGCGATTTGAGCAAGGGAATGGGAAGAACAGGGAGGGCTTTAATTAGGGAGGTGGGAGGAAACAAGTAGAGAAGAAGGAAAAGGGTACAATAATAAGAGAGATGCTGAGAAAGTCATAAGGAATCATGACTAAAAACACCTTTAGTACACTTAACTCTGTATAAATATACACATACAGTTTAAATGAAATGTTCTCATCTGGATTGGTAATATTCAATCCAAGAACTAAAGACTATCTAACAAACACCCCACACCAGTCATAAGAAGTCCTCTTTTAAGGTGTTGGTCAGAACTGTCCAAGAGACTCCCAAATCATTACAGGCTATTACTTTTGTTCTTGCTTGCCTCCAAGAGGTGAAGGCAATTCTCTTATTGCTGAAGACACCATGCACTACAGATACAAGATCTAGAGGCTCCAGAACTGGAACTGACCTGAATGCCTTCTCCCTAAGAACTAGCTTTTGTGGTACCAGACGGTTCCATTTAAGCTTCCAAAGGAGGGAAGCAACCAAAAGTCCTAACTAGCTCTGACACTTATGAACCACAAGGACCAACAAGGCCTGATAACCCTAAGGATAGTAGTGGCACTCATACCTTGATTGTAACCAACAGCTCTCTCTAATTGGACTTAAGACCTACTCAACAAGAAAGAAATCATGCCTGGTTACTGGCAACCAAGCCAACTACCCAGAGCCAATGAACTCATGAGTTGTGGAGGAGAACCTACTACTGCCACTTCACTTAACCAACACAATCTCTAACTATATGAAGTAGCTGTCCTTATACCCAGAGATAAGTGTAATCTTTGAGCCTCATCAAGGTAACTTCTCTTTGCAATGGACAAAGACCACTCCAGAAAACACAATCAAACAAAATGCTGAGTTGAAGATCTAAGCAATAACAGATACATCTATATAACAACACCCCCCCACACACACACATACACATACTTAGAGCTCAGGGAATCATTTGTGAAGAGGAGGTGGAAAGATTGTAAAAACCAAAGGATCAGGGAGTTTTCTGTGAGATTATGTCTCCTAGTAATGTCAGAAGCTACAGCCATAAAGTTTCATCAATGTGACAGCCTAAACGTGAACAAAACAGGGAATACAAAACACAATGCTAAAGTGGATGAAGGAAAACCCAGGAACCTTTGACCCTATACCAAGAACTACAGACAACTAAAGAATGAGCAGGAGAAATAGTCTGCCACAGTGTACAGCACACCAACTGGTTATCAAGTGTCAAATGATCAGCACTTAAAACATTCATACAAATAACAAGACAGAGCAGGATGTATTTGTGTATTTGTGAATCATATATATATGTAACAACAATTAGTGAAAAAAACAGACCATGAAATTGATATCTAGCAATGAGGGACATATGGGGTGCTTTGGAGGGAGAAAAAGGAAAGGGAAACGATGTAATTACATTGTAATCTCTAAAATTTAAAGAAATAATTAAAAAAGAAATGATAACAAATGCTGGCATGGTGTGGGGAAAGGAGAACACTTATTTAGTGCTGGTGGAATTTCAAATGGGCAGAGCCACTATAGAAATCTGTGTGGAGATCCCTCACAAACCTAGAAATAGACCTACCACATGATCCAGATATATCACTCTTATGCATATACCCCAAACACTCTAGATCTTACCACATAGATACTTGCTCATCCGTGTACATTTTTGGCCTTATGGAAACAGACTAGATGTCTATTGATGAATGAATGGATAACAAAGTTGTGGTTCCTTCACACAGTGGAATACTGTTCATCTGTTTAAAAGGTCAAATGATAATACCACTGTACCGCACAAAAGGTACTCAGCAGCACAATAGTGGTATAGTTATTGTTGGGATAACCAATCACTATATGAACTTACTTGAGACCCACTCCACAGGATGGAATCCATGTCTGCTAACATAAACCACATCAAAACCCATTGCTGGGGAGGTCATACAGCCTAAAGTGTGTCTGGGTGGTATTTACCACTGTTGTTTGACTAAATTGACATGGCACCAAACTGACTTCAAAATATTTATGTCCGTAGATAAATATTATGCTCAGTCTTACTCAGTGAAGTTACTCATTGCAATGAATGGCAAAGAATCCTGAGACTCACAAATGTTCAGGGTACTCAGAAAAAGTGAAATTTAAGTGCTTAACTCTAAATAGAACATTTCTAACACCTCCATTAAGACACAGGGAATATTGCAGAAGATGATGTGGAAAGAATTTAAGAGCTGGAAGAGCCAGGAGAAGGGCATGACGTAGCCACTGCAAGTATATTCTCACAGTAGTTGTGATTAGTGATGAACCAGCAAAGCACTTGTCCAGTCAACAGTCAAACATGGATTGACTGGTCAAGGTCTCACAGGGCTCTACCATGCCCTGTTGAACTACTGGCTACTGATGGATTCCAGGGCAGAGGGAATCATTAGCATCAGTTTTTTACTCACTGAGCTCCAATGTCTAGTTCCAAACCACACCTCTACTTAAATCAGTGGAATATAATACAACTAAGAGATGTGGATGTAGGAAAGGAAACTTAGGTATGAGGGGTATTGATTGGGGTAGGAGGGAGATGAGAGATGGAGAGAGCAATAGGAATGCACTATATGCATATAGGAAATTGTCAAAGAATACATTTAATTAACAAAAATAATGTGGATAATTTTTGAAGACAGTCAGTGTCAGCCTCTTCCCTACACACACACACATCCACACACACACACACACAGAGAGAGAGAGAGAGAGAGAGAGAGAGAGAGAGAGAGAGAGAGAGAAGATATGTGCACAAAAGAATAAAAAATAGACTACACATATATATGTATATATATTATATTATATATTCAAGTGCACTGTTTTTAGTGTAAAGTGTCAAAATATAAATCAGAATTCTTATACAATGAATAATGTATGTATTTTTAAAAGAAAAATAAATTTACAAACCAATGAATGTATAGGTCTAAAAAAAATATTTTGAGTTAAGTAACCTAGACACAGAAGACAAAAGCTTCATGTTTTCTCTCATCTATGAATGTTAGCTTTTCATATTCAGATATGTATTTCTCACACTTGGAGTATAGGAATGTGAATATTCCTCACACACAGGTCAGGAAATTAATAAAGGGCCATGGATGGTTTGTCTATCAAGGGAGGGTAGATAGAACAAAGTGATGTAAATACTTAAAGAGAATACATAGAATGTGAAGGATTAAACTGAGGAAGGAGAGCAGAGAACAGTGTAGATGAGGGAATACAGGAAGGGTTAAATAATACTAAAATCTTTCAAAAATAGTTATATGAAAGCCTACTATTGTAGATGCTTTCCATGTGTATGTGTGTGTGTTTGAATGTGTGCATGTATGTGTGAGTGTGTGAGAATATAAGCATATACATTTACACATAAATGATAAAAGTTAAATTGTCTTATCCTATAATGGGGTGGTAATGTGCCTACTAGACACTATGGCTAACAAAAAAATAGCCCCAGTGTCAAGAACAGGCTGCATCTATAGGAGTTGTTGGCCAGTGAATTCCCATTCACTCCCAAATATTACAAGTTATTACCTTTGCTCTTGGTTATTGTTCGTAACTTGAAGGTATGTCCTATAGTCACAAAATGATGGAGAGAAGTTTGAATCATGGAGAGTAAAGCTAGACTGTGAGATGAATGGTGAGAAAAAAAAATCACAAAGTCAAAAAGAAAACCCTTGCCTGGAATGAGCTTTGTATAAACAAAGCGATACTTAGAGAGGGGTATGCGAGGGGAAGATAGCAAGTCACATTCTTTTCTGTTTTAAACTAAAGCAAGCAGCTTTATAAGGATGTGAAGAACTTGTCAGTTTAGTTTCAACTCTGGATAGAAAGAAGTAGTTCCCTGAGTGTTCTCAGACACTTGCCCTTATCCCTTCAACTGGTCATTTTCCCAGAATGGGTTGTGTTTATAAGTCATGAAATGATTTAAGGTTCTAAATTCATGAGACTTTTATGTATAAATCTTGTCTAGTTGAGTCACATCTTTAAAAAAAAAAATAACCAACTTAAAACATCTTTTAAAACTGAGATCTGAACATACTGTCTGGCTTAGTGGTCTGTGAAGGAAGACTATGAAAGAACAGACAAACTCTAAATTACACTTAAAGATGTGATACTAAAAAATGTATAAAATGGAAATTTTAATACACACCACCAAGTGGAAGAGCTGTTTTAGTCACAGCTCAAGTAGAGAGAACCATTATTGTCCTCTTAAAACAGAAACAAATTCTTCATTCCAACTGTGAATGAGAACCAACAATCAAAGCTTTCAGAGACACTGTAACATGGAAAATGTGATTAATTATAAGAAAGGGTGTTGTGCAAATAAAATCACCACAAATCAAATTTGCCAATTAGCCTTGAAGAGATAGCATGATATTTACATGAGTGTATTGCTTTGGTCTTCTATTACTTATTTCCTGTAGTATGCTTGTTATTTCATATATATTCTATATTGTTTATGGGCTGTGTGGCAAAGAGACTGAACTAAAGAACATGTTGTAGTATTAACAAATATACCTCAGTATACATAACAGATTTAAAAAAAAACAATGTAATGTTGGGGTTTTTGCCCTTTGTAGATTAAGGAAGCAGCTAATTTTTAACTGGAAGCTTTCATCTGGCAATTCAGGAATTTGTGGGCCATTCATCTTGTGACTGGTTGCCAACACATTGGTAAGGCTTTTCATTTTTCTGATCATTGTATCATGGACTCCTTTATTTCACTGGTGAATCATAAAATCCTCAAGCACACATTTTAAGAATATATATACAAATGATGCCAGATGCCTTAATCTCAGCACTTGAGATGCAGAGGCAGGAGGATCTCTGTAAGTTGGAGGCCATCCTGGTCTACATAATGTGTTCCAGAACAATAAGGGCTACATTGTGATGCCCTGTCTCAGAATAAAAATAATAACACGTTAAAATATTTAGAGTTAGAAGAAAAGTAACTAGACTGCATGAGTTCAAAATATATAAATAAATTTATGGTTGTCTAAATTCCCTATATAGCAGCATATTCTGATACCTGCATAACTGTAGTGATGAATTTAAGCAGTATTTTTAAGGCCTCTAGAGCACAAAACCAAGGAGCATTGACTGTCAACTCAATGAAATAAGTGGTAAATTTCCAGGCAGTTAAACTTCCTGATTTCTACCCACCCACCCACCCCCAAAAAAAACCAACAGCTAAGAATTTTCAACCTGGTTGGCTCCAAACCATCAGGAAGGAAAAGTAAACATGGAAGGAATCCTTGTACTGGTATAAGTCTTGTCCTCAATGATGCGATTTTATACTGAGAGTAACAGTAGCATGTAGCCATGAGAGAGGCAATATAAGAGCAATGTGTGCTGGGGTTAGCAGGAAGCAAACAGGAAAGGGATGCGGTAGCTTTTGATAGAGTGTATGGCTATTTCCTTCCAGGATTTACCATGGAATAAGCCCAGTCTTAGGTGCTGAGGATAAGGAGTTTAAATGGCTATGTAAGACAGGGTTTCTGTGATTTTTGAAGTAAAGAAAAGAATGATAATAAAGTCAATGGTGAGAAGCAATATGGCAAGCCATATCTCTGACATGTGTCACCTAATACCAAGGCACATGTGCTTTAGCTTCTTGCATCTGGCCTTTGTGTGTCTTAAAGCCACACTACATAGGAAGAAGGTCTCAATTACTGAAAATGAGACCTTGGTTTTAGGAATGGAAAAAACTAAGCCCAAACACACAGAGCCTTTAAACTCTTACATATAGGCCTGACCTATAGCAGTGGGAAGGGGTACATCAGTTTTATGAAAAAATATCTTTTAATACTACAGTTGATTAACAGACATGAAAGAGGACATCTATTTTAGGTCATGTTGAATGAAGCTGCCCTTGCTCTTTAGAACCAGCCCTTCTGTATATTTTTTTAATTCTCCTTTTGGTTATCTTAACAAAATATGAGATTAAAACTGCTACTACAATGTAGTATATTTTCAGCTTCATAAACAGCCCGTGCTGGGTGGCTTCATGTCAACTTGACAGAAGTTGGAGCTATCTGAGAGGAGGGAACCTCAGTTGAGAAAGATGCCTCCATAAGATCCAGCTGTAGAAATTTTCTTAATTAGTGACTGATAGAGGAGGGCCCAGCCCATTGTGGGTGGTGCCATCTCTGGGCTGGTGGTCCTAGGTTCCATGAGAAAGCAGCTAAGCATGTCACATGAAGCAAGCCAGCAAGCAGCGTTCCCCCATGGTCTCTGAATCAGCTCCTGCCTCCAGTTTTCTGCTTTGTTTGAGTTCCTGTCCTGCTTCCCTTCAGTGATGTTCTACAACATGGAAGTGTAAGCCAAATAAACCCACTTTCTTCCCCAACTTGCTTTCAGTCATGGTGTTTCATTGCAGCAACAGAAACCCTAACTAAAACACAGACACTGTTAAACTCAAATAATCAGAGTTTGAGGAGATGACTCCATCACAGGGTAGTACCTGCCATGAAACTGTGAGGTCCTGAATTCTGGTCCCAGGATGAATGTGAAAAATAAACATAAAAAAGCTTGGCATTTCAGGTTTATATCAATGAACCTAATGTTGTGCAGGCAGAGAAAGGAGGATTCCTGGGTCTTGTGTCCAGCTATTTTAAATAAATTGGAAAGCTCCAGATTCAGTGAGAGGTGACATCTCAAATAAATACATGAATAAATAAATGGTAAAAAAAAAAAAAAAAAGGAATAGAAGAAAACGCCCAGTGTTGACCTCTGACCTCCACAAACAAGTGCCCACACATGCAGATACACAAGTACACACATACACAGTGCAATCACACATGAATAAGTTTATGTTCAATGTGGATTTTTTGTAAGTAGTACATAAGATGGTTGTCTGAAAGAACTCCAATGAGTGCTGGCTTTGAAGAAAAGAAGGGAATGACTATAGACATCAGAAGAAGAAAAAAAAAAACTCAGTGAGATGGAGTTATGATGGGGATTTTAGGAATGAACGGCATTTCACCAGGTGCATGCCTGTTGCAATACTGACCCAGAAAACATTATGCCTTGGAACCTGAATGTGCAAGGGTTGTCATAGCAGAGGGAATAATGGGAGTGTAAAACAGGAGTCAAGTTTGGAGGAAGCACAACAGGTTCTGGCCATAGACAGGCTTGATGCTCTGCCAAGCTGTTGGTACTTACACATATCGTCATCACTCATAAGGAAATAACTTGATGGCAGCATTAGGCTGAGAGACCAGTTTAGGTTGCTATTGCAGTGGTAAGAGTGATGTTTCTGAAAGAAAAAAAAAAAAAAAAGAAGAGGCTGGCTACAGAAATGGAAGTAAGTGCATTAACTCAAGAGGTAATTTATGATAGATAACAAATCATGATAGTCAGTAGACTTCAGGAATAAAAGAAAAAGCTGGGGACATAATTTTTGATGCATTAAGCTAGATGCCAGAGTGTCAGGGCTGTGCAAACAATGGTAGAATACAAAGAATGAAAGATGATATCAGGCTCACTTTGAGGTATTTTAGCTTCGCATTTGATACTCCTTTAGCAAGCATTGGTTACTCCTAGACATAGTCGATGTTGTAAATATGAAACTTTAGAAAGGGTCAAAGCCTGAGTCACACATCCTCTAGGAACCATTTGGGAAGTGTGAGTAAAATCAGTTAAGAAAGGAATGTTACAGAGGACATCAGTTCACAGGCACCTAGAAAAGCATTCCATTGAGCAATCATGACCTTCATAATCTAGTTGCAATTCTTTAAAGTTTAACTAAATGACAGATAAGAAAAACATTAGAAGATTCATGAGGTTACAGTTTTAAAAAAAAAAAATATGCCCTGTTGCTTTTTCAGTGATTAAAGATTAAAAGTCAAGTTTTATTTCTTTGTGTGTGTGTGTGTGTGTGTATTTTATTTTCTTTCCAGATGAAGGCATATTTATTATTAGTAGTACTTACATTCTAAGAATCTAAGAATGTAAGATCACAAGGATCGACACTGTTTGTGGATCACTGGTGAGTGATGCCTTCTACACAGCAGGGCTTCAATTTATGTCTGTAGAGTGGATAAATGAGAAAGTGTGACTAACCGCCTTCATACTTCTCTGTAAACACAATCCTCTGTGAATACTTTATTTCTGGATGTTAGAAACATATTTTGCACAATCATTATATGTGATAATATTTTGTGTATGATCTAACAAATAACGCTTGTCTGGAGATCAGAGGGCAGAATCAGCCACAGAGTTAGCCATAGAGGCCAGGCAGTGGTAGCACACACCCTTTAATCCTAGTACTTAAGAGGCAGAGGCAAAATGATCTCTGTGAGTTCAAAGCCACCCTGGACTACATCAGATTAATCCAGTCTAAAAGAGAAACAGAGCCAGGTGGTGATACCTCACATCTTTAATCTCAGTACTTGGGAGTCACACACCTTTAATCTGAGCACTAGGAAGGTTGACACAGGAAATGACATGGCTGGGTAGAGAAAAGAATGTAATAAGGTGGGTGGAGACAGGATCTCAAAGCATTCAGTCTGAGGATTTCTGGAGACAGGATCTCACCTCTTTTCAGCCTGAGGCCTCAGGGACATTTAGTCTGAGGATTTGTGGAGACAGGATCTTCCCCTTTCAGCTGAGGAGTTGGTGAGGTGAGAAGTGGCTGTGGCTTGTTTCCTCTGTACTTTCAGCATTTATCCTGACATCTGGATCTGAGTTTTTGTTTATAAGTTCAGTTAGGATTTGTGCTACAATTATATCATTGGTTTGCAAATATTCTAGTAGTAATTGAGTGAGAGGGGAAAAAAGCATAAAGCATCTTTATGTGATTAAACTTGCTTTTTCAAATTTTTCTTTGAGAATTACATACATGTGTATGATGTACTTTGATGATTTTCTGAACTTCTGCCCCTTTTATTCCTCACCAACCTCCTTAACCAAATAACTCTCCTAATTTTATGTCAAATTTTTTTTTCCAAGTAACCGAGTTCAGGAGTGTTGCTGGTATGTGGAGGAGTGTAGGTCCATCATCTGTAGCGTGTGAAACCTACCTGGAGCAACACTCCTGAAGAAAACTGACTGTCCCTCCCCCAGATGCAGCTAATTACCAAAAGCTCCTCACCTAGGGTCTCATGAACACCAGTCCATCTGTGCGTGCTGGAATTTGGATTGGCTTGATCTTGTGCTGGTCTTGTACAGGCAGCTACAGACTTGTAGCTGAGAGTTCATGAGTTTAATGGATTTGTTATTACTAGAACAGAATGTTTCTCAGCAGTCCTAGAGTATCCAACATTTAAAAAGTCTACTTTGTAAGAGAAGCCCCAAATGTGACTTTATGGTTTTGAAGTTTGACATAATTAACTCCCTGAAACTAAATTTCATAATCTTGCTAACATTTCAAAGGGAATCCAATTTCATCCATTTGTAATTGCTTCCTTAAGGTTTTGTCCTACTACTAAAAACCCATCTAATTTTTCTGCATGAGTGAAAATCAAATCTGACATCTGCCTTGGGGAAATTTACCTTTATCCTAGAAAGTTGTACCTGAGAGTTCCATGCTGCAGAATTGTCAAGAGAATTTTCACTTTGATATGTGCCTGTCTTTATTTAAAATAAAAACCACTCACCCATCTTTATTTAAAATTGCTTATTTTTGACTAAAGAAAACCTTAATTCTCTTATTTTCATGGCTTAATGGTTTAAGATTGAAAGTAGATTTAAGATATTTTGTCTATTTTTAGTATGTTAGCTTTAATTCAATTTTTTCACAAATACATGGCAATACTTTCAAAATGAATATAGGAGAACACTGAGTTTGGAGACAATTATGAAGCAATTTTTGTTTCCATTTGCAGACTCAGAAGTCATCGGTATCTCCATAGCATTTGAACTCTGGTCTTGACATGAGAGCTGCAGATTCTCCTGACGAATTCCATCACACAAAAGAAACATCAGAGCATATCTGCATAGAAGCATGATTAATTCCCCAGAAAGGTATGATAATTAATATATGATAAGATGATTAAAATACACTATATAGCTGTTATTGAGACCTAAATGTGTAAATGTTCTTACTGAGCAGTTTTATGACATAAAAATACTACAAAATTTGAGTAAATCAAAGTGACCAAAACTTAAAAGATCCCAGCTTGTCTGCTTTAGAAAAAAAAAATTAAAGATTTGGTGAAAACATAGGAAGGCAGTTAAACATATTGGATAGACAGAAAGATGTTGGATGACTAAATTGATAAGAAACTGATTAATATTTTTATTTTTTAATTTTTAAATTCAGAGAAAAACAGCTGATGATTTGGCTCAGCCAGTGGTCTCCCAGTACCTTAGTACTTACACACATGCATGCATGCACATCTACACGCAATAAGTAAATAAATAAATAAAAGTAATTTTCATAAATTTAAAAAGGATTAAAGAAAACTGTTGAAGATGACTGGGAGGTGGTAGTTCATAACTTTAATCCCAGTACTTGAGAGGCAGAGGCAGGCAGATCTCTGTGAGTTCAAGGCCAGCCTGGTCTATAAAGCATGTTCCAGGACAGCCAGGGCTACACAGAGAGCCCTGTCTCAAAAAATCAAATAAAAATGTTGAAGACAAAAAAATACTTCCTAAGAGATGGAATTTTTTTCAGAAGAATATAGCTACACAATGAGTTGTATCTATCAAGTGAAAATGTATTTGACACAGATACAAAACACATGAAACAAGCCTCCATTCTTCTATAGTTCAAATTGCCTTAAATGATGTTTTACTAATATATGAATGTTAAAATATGTGAATGTAGAGAATATGGAATGTTGACCTATTATCCTGCCACAAACAAGATTCCAGACTTCAAATGAGGGATAGATTATCAAAGGGTTTGAGGTTTCTCTTTTCTCCCATTGTTACGTGTCCATGACTTTGATTATGAGTCTTTATTGTGCAATCCCTATCTATTTATAATGGGCAAAAATGGATTTTTTTTTCCTATTAGGACATTTGACCTGCTCGTTGTGTGGGTGATAAATACTGAATGATGCCTTCACCTGTTCTGGGATGTCCAAAATTTTCTTCTGATTGCTGGGTTATTCAGACACATAAATGGTGAGGACGGAACATGGGTGTCGGGCATTAGAAGCACTTGAAACATAAAATATGATAGTTATTTAAAGTTAGTGTTCAAAAATTGAGACTTGGTCAACTGTTAGAAATATCAACAGAAGCTGAGATTGGTTATTATAGCATGTTTCTAACCTAGATGAAATAGTTTCAAAGATGCTGAAATAAGTTTTAGCTCAAAAATTAGTGCTTTAGTAAGCAAGGATAATATACAATCATTTGTGTGTACTTACAAAATTATTTATAACAGTGGTAATTTGTGGGCGGTAAGAATCTTCATTCTCTTCTTTTGTCCTTTTGCATATTTTGTTATTTATGAAAAACATGTATTATTTTGTAACTAAAGAGCTTGTACAAGAAAATTCCATTTTATAGCATTCATTATTTAATGTCACTGTGTAGAAATCCAGAGGTTTAGTGTAGAATAGCCTCATTATACAATCCATTCTCATCTCAATATTCAATAAGTTCCTTCCTTCAACATGTACCACCAAGTTCCAGCAAAAACTTGAGTATGATGTGGTGACATAGACTCAGTTCAAGTTTCCCCTTCCTCTCTCATCAATGGACCATACAAAATAAAACCATGTGGTTGGAGATCATCAGAAGTTTCAATGTCAATAAAAGCATAGTCACATAATTTAGTAATTTTTCCCTCATTCTGTCAAGAGAAGCCCAAGAGCCAGAAATAAAATAAGAAAAAGTGTTGAAAACAATGAAGCAGTTATCCAATATATTTTTGTGTGGAGGCCAGAGGTGACTTTGAGAAAATATACATTTCATAGGAAGGTTTTGTGTACAAGAACAGTAATGGGAAGCCTAGCCCACTGCCTACGGTTGAGTGGGAACAGCTGGTTTAGAAAGGAGACAACCTCCATCAAAGCTGAATGCAACAAAATGGTGGGAATAACCTGCTGAGAAAGTGACAACAACAGGAAACCAAGAATAATTTTCCATGGTCTACTTGTGAATTGTCTGGCTTTTCTTGAGCAGAATTCAGAATGATGGCTGCAAACTCAAGGATTGAAAAAAAAAAGAGTAGAATTGGAGACAGACTAAAAATACAACCTCAACACTTCCCTTAACTTATTGAAAGAACAGAAAATCCTGCTTATCTGGTAAAACGTTCCTTTCCTCTGGCATATTTTATTGCCCATACAGACAGTTGGCCCATCACTCAATCATCATTGCATGTCAGCTATTTTCTCGTGTCCATCCTAAAATGTTTATGCGGCTAGTCAATCACAACAATGAATTTTATTTCATTATATGGCATTTAAAAATCTTGCTCATTTGATGAACAGGTATTTTTCTAGTCCTTATTATCAGTTCATTATATTCGGCTACTAATTACACAAATAATCAGCTTTGAAAACACAAAACTGGAAATGGTGAAAGATTTGTTATAAAGGCTTTGCCACAAATTCCTCATACAGACAAGATAGTGACTCAAAAATGTAACATCATACTATAACATGCAAATGCAAGGGTTAGAAAGAGGTAGTGATATAGTGATTAGGAGTTACTTAGGTTCCGAGCCCTCTCTACCTCATCTCTTGCTGGGCATTAAAATGCCTTTTATTACAAACATTAATGGCAACCACGTTTCTTGTTTTGGTATCTTTAGATCAATTACATAACATTGTCCTTTCTTCAGTACCCTGGACTTGAAGGAGTAGTAGTAGTAGTAACAGTAATAACACATCATCTTTTATTATCTAAAAGAAGCTAAAATAGGTCTGCCCATTGATTACATATGTGTTACAGCTATGCATAGTTCATACATGCCAATCAGTATAGGAAACCAACAGGATGCATTAGGCGCTAAGGAAGAGTTAGACGTACGGCTGTGAAGTAAGTACTACTGATGAGGATGGGAGACAACTTCTGGGGACAGTTTGCCAGGAAAGGTTCTGAGGATAATTTGGAATCAATAACAAAGAATGAAAACTGACAAACTCCTCTATGAAAGTGGTGATTTTCAAACAAGAAATAAATATACTTATAATAATATGTAAAAGAATTTCAAAAATTTCTTGATGGGCGGGTAGATATTTGTGGAGCGGTGAATATTTTTCTGCATTACAAATAGTGATGTGTATGGCAGTAGATTCCCCTGTACTGAGAAAGCCTAAGGAACAGATTTATTAGTGTTCTCTTGCTCTATTTATGCCATCAACTACCGCTCTGCTTATTTCCAAACTTCAGATTTATTTAATCAACTCAACCTGACATGTTTACTGTCTCAGTTACCTGATGAAGATATAAGTAAATTTAAAAGACTTAGTTCTAAAAGTTTGTGGTCACCAGAGAGCCATTTACATTCTAGGGGACACTAATCCATCTTTTATTAAATTTGGCAGAATTGCCCCCCCCCAAACTTCATATAAAGCTTATTAGATTGCAAGCTCCTTGAGGGCCAGAATTGTGTGTCCCTTGTCTTGGTATTCAATTCAGCAAGCCTCTATATTGAAAGGGTTACTGTATTCATGCATTTTAATGAAATTGTTATCAACTGAAACTAGACAGATGCCAAGAGTGTAGAGTCACACACTGCTGCTCTCAGTCACCTTCATGTATATTAGTGTCTCACTGCTGTTATATTCTTTTGATTATTTCCAGGTATTTTTGTGGTTGTGGGAATGAAATCTAGAACACTATATGAGAAAACAATTTACTTTGGAATACTAGATCATTAATAGGAAAGTTCGTGGCCTGGGTATTTAATAGGAAGATGGTCTGCTGACATGTCATTACTAAGAAAGTTTGTTGGCCTTATGGCCTATCCTATCATTGACAAAGCAAATGTAGAAACTTCATAATTTTGGACAGCCTAATTTGGACGCCATGAAATTGGGCCTATAGTAGATGTATTTATTTTTTTATACTATGCTTATAAAAGTAATTTTATATATATACATATACATATGTATATATATATATATGTGTGTGTGCGTGTGTGTGTGTGTGTGTGTGTGTGTGTGTGTGTGTCATAGAGATTCATTTTTCACTTGATAGTAGCCCCCTAGTTCTGATACAAACTAAATGAAAGCCAGAGCTTATGCCCTGGGAAATAAAATTGCATGTATTAAAAATATATTTAATTTATGTTTTCCAATACTGTTGAGATATTTCAGCAGCCTAATGGATACCACAAGTTATTCTAATGAAGTCCATGTGTAATTATTGTGCCATAATCTGTGGAATTCTGACATTTTCATAATTAACCAAAGCCTAGGGATTTAGTTCTCACTTCATCTTCTGGTCGGTACTGAATTCTTAAGTGTGATTAAGAAGCTGATGTTACATTTGAACACCCTGCTCCAGCTGCAAGAAACAGTGCTCCCTAAATTATATGGTTTTTCAGCATTCCTTGTGACTGGAAGGAATTGTTTCCATAAAATCGTGTGTTTTGGAGCAACTGAATATTCTGTACAACATTGGCCTCTTAACCCAGCCTTCTCTTACCTCTGCATGTTTGAGTCTTTATCCTTTTTCAGATTACAGCTAAACTATCTACCCTGAGGAACTTTTTCTGAAAGATCTATATAATGTCTGTTAGAATGATACCTACCTTAAATCATTTCATATAGCTCTAGTATGCTATCATATGTGGCATCTAATAGTAAGCTCTCACATTAATTTTCTTAGATAGTGAGAAATAATTGTCTCTTCATGTTTCTTATTCCAGGCAATTCAATTAATTTTTGACTAAAAATCTGAAGTTATTTCATTTCTTAAAACTAAATAAAAACAGTACCACATTCTTTCCATTTGAAATTGTGAAGTTGCTTTTGTTCCTGAATTGGTACTTCTCTCTATTGTTTAGAGTGCTGGACATCCATTGCACTTTCTGAAATTCTCTCACTTCTTTTTTGTCTCAGTGAACTACTATAAATCTTTCAAAACAGTGAAGTTTTAGTTGCATCTAAAAATCAGTTCTTAAATCATGTCTCTTATTATTACTTACCATTTTTATAGTTTTGTGAATATTTTGTCAGTATATATTCTTCCATATACATTATTGTAATTCATTGCCTTGTCCACAGGCTATGAGCACATCTTTAAAGTTTAGTTTCTCTCTACAAATCTCTGTTGTATCATTTCACGTATGGCTCAAAATTTATACTCAGCATATTTGGATGAAGCAAAAACTAGTCAGGAAGCCAATAACATAGGTCTCTACTTGAATAAATTCTATCATTGGAAATGGGAAATAGAAAATTTACAGACACATAAATCTTTTATTAAGATTTTGCTTCTAAATATCAAGAAATATTCTATATGTTTTTCATATATGAATGCATTGGATCATTGCAACAGTTCTAAAAGATAAGGACTCGTATACATTTCCACACAAGGAAACTGAGGCACAGAGAAGTTTATACTTAACATCGAGAGTTTTCTTAGCCTGGGTTCCTCTGAAAATTCTGAGGCAAAGATTTGTTTGCAAAAGAAATTTAGTTATGAGTACACAGTAAGTAATTGACAGGTAGAAAAATGAACTGAGATTAAGAAAGAAGGAAACCTTTATAAGCTGATCTGTACTTTTACCAAGTGCAAATGATCTACATTTCACTGAACCATCTTTTAAGATACTTCATAATGAATGTGTCTCAGAGAATCTAAAATCAATCCATTGTTGGGGAAGAAATCGAGAGAATTATTCTTTGGTTCATATGTTCTATTGATCAATTTTTTTCAATGTTTTTTTTTTCTTTTTATTAGACCAGCATGGTTGTTTACAGGATTCTCTAGCATTGTATGTACTATTGTTAGAGGCTAGAATTAAGTGGTGGTGCTGGGAGCTGGGGATCCTGAAAGATATTACAAGCACTGTTCCTGTTTGAATATCCTGACAATCTAGTATAAAACCCTGGTCCCAGCTTTTCCAATAAAGTCTCGATTAAAAGACAACAAAATGACTTAACCCCAGGACAACAAAATATCTTAACTGACAGCGATGTATGAAATCCATCATGGATCTTCAATATCTTAAAATGGAGTTAGACCTCAACCAACCAAATGCAGAGATGTCGAGCCCAGTCCTATGGATATCTCTACAAACTACCCAGCTATTTCTGTCTCAGAACATTGCAGAAGAGAGGCCTGAAAGATTGTAAGAGCCAGAGGATTGGAGTGTTGGCTGTGAGATGGTGTCTCCTGGTAATTTCAGAAGCTATAACTGTAGTCTCCTCAACATGACCACATAACATGAGTTGAACATGAACTGACATCAACAAGCAAGCCACAATGCACTGGGGGAAGCCTATGGGGCCTCAGCCCTACACAAAGAATTATAGGCAACCATGTGAAGCTGGGAGTGGGAGAGGGGGGAGAGCACATCAGTTGGTTATTCAACGGCAAATGGTCAGCCCTGAAAACATATATACAAGTAACAGTATATTGACCAGATCATATTTGAGAATATATATGTGGGGGGGTGTGGTGTATGTGTACATGAATACACACACACACACACACAACACACACACACACATATGTATGTGCATATATGCATGCAATAACAACTGATGAAAAAAAGAGGCCATAAATTTGAAGGAGAATTGGGTTGGGTATATGGGAGAGTTTGAATGGAGGAGAGTGAAAAGAGAAATGTCATTAAATTACAATTTCAAACTTACACAACAACAACAAGAAAAGGAGTTAGATACAAGGAAACAAGAGAGCTGGCATGTTGTTAATTGTAGATCCTGATGGTTACAAGGCCCCTTATTAGCCAAGTATCTTTGAAACAACAGAATAGCATCACCACTACCCCAAAAACTAAAGCAACAGGATATTTCCTCACACATGTTCACTAATGAAGGGTATATGTCCTCAAATACTTCAACTTTATTATAATATTCATATTGTGGTTTTGGTGCCCTTCCTCATATGGGCTTTTCTAGAGCTTCATGAAAATAACTACCCTAAAATGGAGACCCAGGCAACTGTGATCTCAGAGGGAAGTTAAGACAAATTGCTAAACGGTCTTATTAATAAAAACACAGAGACAGATATTGGGGTTAAAACTGAGAGATCAGAGGAATAGGACAAGCCACAGCCAACCTTACCTTACCAACCCTCAGCCTCCAGAGAGAGCTACTTCCTGTATACCCATGCCTAAATGCCTTTCTGTCCCTGCCATCTCACTTCCTCTTTTCCTCCCTACCTACATCACTTCCTCTTTCTGCCCAGCTCTGTCACTTCTTGTTACAGACTTCCAGAGCTTTATGGTCAACCAGTGTTGAATTAAAGGTGTGTGCCACCAATGCCTGGCTCTGTTTCCAGTGGGGCCTTGAACTCACAGAGATAAGGATAGATCTCTGCTTCCTAAATGCTAGGATTGAAGGTGTGTGCTACCATTGCCTGACTTCTATGCATAATATAGTGGCTGTCTTTTTCCTCTTATTCTCAGATAATCTTTATTGGGGTACACAGATAAAATATCACCACAGGGAAGAACAGTTATCTTACTCTATGAAAGTGCCACCACCTCATGCATATTCATAAAGCCCTCTTAAAAATTCACAGCATGGAACTTACAATGTTGCCACCCTGCTGAGACAGAGAACTCTAATTTCCCTTTTGAGGTTTCCTTCGCTTTGCTCAACAAATTTCTGCTTAATGTCTACATGCCCATTAAATTCTTCCTTTAGGAAAACAAGAACTGAATGGCTTCATGAGGTTATCATCCACACTGGTTCACTAGTGAAGGAGGCATAACATTCACTGGAGGAATGATCTGAGGTTGACTTGAGTTGCCAAATTCTCAAATTCTTTAAAAAGTATACATATCATCTTGTCATGGCAATGGTTTGGGAAGAACAAAGCCAAAATCTCTGGAAAATATGTGGTTAAAATCTCTGCAGAGGTGCACAAGAAGGGACAGATAGAGCCATTTGATGAATAGTGACATTCCAACTATATATGAGCCCATTCCCTAAGCACAGGCACGGCAGCCATGTCTAGTTCTTTAGTAGCATGAACATCAAAAGACATACATAAAGGAAATCACTGGAGGAAACATGGATGCCTCTGCCTCTGATGCAGGAGAACCCTCTATAAGCATTGAACCTGGGATGGAAAGGTATCCTGCAAGGCAGGAGTCAAGGAATACCACAGGTCACTATAATCATCACAGTTCTGCTACAGTGGGAAGTGTTACAGCTCTGCTCTGGGAAAGGTTTTCCCAATGCAAGTGTAACAACTCTGTTCTAGTGGTGGAGGATTTCCCTAGCGACAGTGTTGCAGCTCTGCTCAGGTCTGAAGACATGTTACAGTTCTGCTCTGCTAGCAGAAATTTTTCCTAGATACAGCTCTGCTCTGCTGTGATGAAAGTTGTTACAGCTGGACATATTCTGGTGAAAGTGTCCCACACCACAAGAAACCTCATTCAAGAGATGTATTGGGAAGGAAACATTCAGAAGGGTGGCTGCCTCTATTAGGATGAGAAGCAGTAGAAAAATGAGTGGAATACAGGGATTACATAGGGTTTCTTGCATGTGAGAGGGGAATTTTCCAAGGTGGAGATTTCCAGCATGGGGATTGGTGAAATTTCAAGTCCTGAGCTTGGCGAGATTCTGTGATCAGACTTCGGTGTAAGCTGAGGGATTGGTTGGATTCCTGCTCAGGAACTGGTTGCATTTTGTGCTCAGGGGCTAGTGGGGGCAAGCTCAGAGATTAGCAGGAGTTTTAAGTCCTGGCCCTGGTCTTAAAGTTAAGTCAGGGTCAGGGTGTTTTTTTCCCTTGGCCCAGGTCTCAGATCAAGTCAGGGGCAGGATATTAGTTCCTTGGCCCTATTTACCCTATACCTATAAGCATGGCATCTGTTCTCTTGATTCTGTACAGTGGAAATGCTTCACAATATCTCTTTCTGCCTCCTACACACAAAGCCAAGATTGAGATTTCTCAGACTGGTGACACAAAAGATGCACAAGACTCAGATTTTTTGTAGGGGTATATGATTGGCCAAAAGTTCATAAGAGAACAAAGGAGCTCCTCAAACCCTGCCCTCAAACATCTATAGGAAATTGGCACATGACCAAATATCACGTCTCGCTGTTCTAATCCAACATCTGAGGTTGTTCATTAAAGAGCATGATGTTTGCAGTTAGAATTACACTTGATATAAAGATTATTGTGGTGATACCATTCTCCAAGGCCATTTGGATGGCTTCTGATTATTAAACTTTATAATGGTTTTGTTTTGCAAAATGGCAATACAGCTCAATTACTCTTTAATTAAATTTAAAAATGTAGTGATTTAAATAATCTATACTTAGGATTGCTGTGGATATCACTCTGTATGCTGTGAATGTGTTGCTCTGATTTGGTTGATAAATAAAACGCTGATTGGCCAGTAGCCAGGCAGGAAGTATAGTATAGGCGGGACAAGCAGAGAGGAGAATTGGGGAACAGGAAGCCTGAGTCAGGAGATGCTGCCAGTCACCACTGCCATGAGAAGCAAGATGTAAAGATACTGGTAAACCATGAGCCATGTGGCAACTTATAGATTAAAAGAAATGGGTTAATTTAAGATATAAGAACTAGATAGCAAGAAGCCTGCCTTGGCTATACAGTTTATAAGTAATATAAGCCTCTGTGTGTTTACTTGGGTCTGGGCAGTTGCAGGAGCCAGGTGGACACAGGAAAACTTCAACTACACAAGATTACTCTAATAGTTAATTAAATTAATATCAGTCACTCAATTTTAGCTGATATGAATTATTCTAGAGGAATGTGTCTAGTTTTCTGACACATATATGAAAGGCAATACCATTTTACTTTATTTTTACATTTGTCATAATGCATATTTATTGGAAAAAATAATTTAACTATTATAAACTCAGTAAAATGATAATTTAATTTTTGTATTATGTCATTGCAACTTAATTTAGATAAAATTAATAATGACACCGTTATGTTTTTAAAACATGACACAAGTATATTTAATACTCATAATAATTTTGTATTATACATGTTAATTTATGTAGATACCTTAGAACATCAGAAAATACATAAAATGATTTTAGTTATCTTTGATATTAAATTAATACAATTATTCTATCACAGATTTAATGATATACTCAAGGTTGTTATTTTTAGTTATATGTGGTAAAATGTTTTATTTCACAATTACTGCCAGAAACATAACTTTTCAATATTTAGATATAAGGTCTTCATGTATACTCTTAACTTAGCCCTCAGGAATATTAAGTATGTTTTCCACAATATTTATGGTAAACATCTATACTCTTCTTAACTCTGCTTCATGCTACATAAAGCACACTTTATTCTAACTCATTTTACAATTCCATGCTCTGCTGCTCGTGCTACTACAGGCCATTATACTTCCCTGCACTGTCTGCTTTACCATTTTTTCAAACATCTTTCTCTTAAGTAACTCATTCTGGTTAGACAGTTGTCTCTAAATCAATGAAAGCATCCCTGTGGTCCACTGAAACTGCTTGGAGCATATTTAACTATCAATATATACGTGTGAAACTATAGACAGCGAGGAATAAAACCGTCCAAATTCTAGTAGTGTGTACAATGATGGGATTTACTTTTTAAGAGAATCCCTCTGAAAATACCAACCCCCCTCCTCAAATCCCTCATAGGGTTTCATTTACATCATCTAGGTTAAGGCTTCTGATACCATCTCCAAGTGAACGAACACTTCAAGTACATTGGCCCCTTGTATAAATTTCATAAGGTATTTGCTTATGTAATGTTTTCTGAACTTCTAAATAGCTTACAGAGATAAAATGATTCTAAAGAGAATAGCATGCTATTTTATATATATTCTCTTTCATGTCAACTTCCAATAAGAAGGTTGGAGGGAGAAAAGATAATGAAGAATCAGATCATTTTCCTTAAAAGTAATCCCACCTCTGTTGAAGTCATGGAGTCTGGGTGGTACTTTTTAAAGGATGTGATACTTAGCCATTGTTTCTACATGTTCCTCCTGTTTATAGTTTTTTATATGTTCTGTTCAATAAATGTTCCATCACCCATGAAGACCAGGGGGGAAAATACTGGTGCTCTGAGGACATCTTAAGGGAGTATTCACACTGTAATAAGCCCATTTTAAACTCAGAGTAGTGTTTTGCTTTTCCTGACAACTGTATTTTCATCTCCAAATTCATCACAGAAATCTCCCCTGACATAAAATCAGAAATCTTTTTTTCCTGCATTATGGGGCTCTTATTTTATGTTTAATCTTTTGCATCTGAAAACTAAAGCAAACCTTTTCTATTTCCTCTGCTTGGGTCCTGTAAAACAGTGTTTGGTCATTCAAAAAAAATCTCTATTTTCAGATAAATATTATGAATTTATTGTAACATGAATTCAGTTAAATTCAGAAAAATGTCGAATCCTGTCTTTTGAATTTACCCTGAAGCTTATTTTCATGAAGTCTATTTCTGTAAGATACTGAGTTTACCCACAGGCTAAAGTATGTTAAACTGGAGTCTCAGTCAGCTATACAAGTAAGTGACACAAACAATTTGTCATATATCATTAAACATTTTTGCCAATCATCTCTGTTTTGTGTGGAGATGTGGACATGTTCTTGATACTGAATCCTTCTGTAGGAGGGAAACTAGGCTATCCAGCCAAGATCAATTTTTCAGTGCCAAGCAGCTCTGTAACTCTGAAATACGTACTCACTGAGGCTGACCTGACCCAGCTGGAGTTGGCTGGCAGGAAAACACACTGCCAAAGTGAGTGTCTCTCACTCTTTGAGCTGAGTTACTTCTGCAATGTGGATATTCTACTCCAATTATTTGACTACTCAATAAGGAGCCATGACACCGAGACAACTCATTCTGTGCAAGCTCCTGGCTGGTATCAAAGACCCACACAAATTCTTGCTCCCAAACAGACTGATACTCAGTCAGATAATCACTGACACACACTTGACCTCTGAAAGCTACAAATATTTAGGATATTGTGCTGGAAATTTTTCTCATGAAATTAAATGATTTATTTGTACAATTTGAGGAATTAAAAATCTTGTGTGTATGTGTCAATTTACTGTTGTTATTACTGTATACATTTAATCTATTTTGAGATTGTAAAGTTTCTTAATGTTAATAATATTTACCTTAAATGGATAGCATGGCAGTGATGTAAAATGGCCCCTTTCTCTGTGGGTAAAATGGCTATGAATGGACTATAGTTATATGGTGACATATTTTTAAAAGAAGCCGTTCATTACAGAAACACATTTTTGAGAGCTGGGAATCTCTTACAAAGGTCAAATAATTTTCAAGTCAAGCAGTGAAATTAAATGACGGAGAAATATTTGGAATGCAAGTTGCTGCTTAGAAATTTGCCAGTGGAAAAATTTAGGATAAACAGCAGAAACAAAAATTATTTGTTAGAACTTAGAATTAAATAAGCAGGCAAGCTAAAGTGTAAAATATTTGAAGTTATGTGTCTCCAGAGCTATAGCCCACTTTATTTGACATCTTCCTCAACCATCATTAAATTATTTTGATTAGGATTTTAAGTGTATGATAAATTCAAAGTATTTTCTAGTTCATAATATATGAAATAGCCCCAAATCTCTAACTATCCAATCAAATATGAGGCTAGGTTATCCTGAAAGTGTTTTTTTTTTTTTTTTCAAGTACCTTCTTCTCTAACTCCATGCTTTGCACAAATCAAACCCCTAGACTCTGTGTCTTTTCTGCCTTTGTTTCAGTCTGGAAAATTTATTCAGCAAGATTCAATGCCAATATCACAATTGTTAGAAAGGGATCTTGGCCTCTGGACAGAGTGAATTGTTCCTTGCTTCCATCATTAAACTATATTTTCTTTTATTACAATTATTAGAAAACTTGGCTCTCAGTTGTAAGCTATGTGTTCCATGACCTTAGGAAGTATTTATGTTCCTTCCTCCTTCCTCAAAATTTCACAGCACATTTGTACACAATACATACTTTAAATTCATTTAGTGATCATTGGTTAGAGAGACAATACATATACTTAATCTCTACCAAGCCCTATTTATTTCTGTATCTCATGATCTTCTCTCTAGTTCTTGACTTTTCTATCTGTATCTCCACACATACCACCTCTGATTGTGACACTTGTTTAGTAATTCACAAATGGAAAGTATATGCTTTCATTTTTATGTCAACCCAATGCTACTTTTGAAGTTTCATTCTTTTGGAAAATGTGGTCTTTTGTTAAACAATGCTGTTTCTTCTAGTGCCATGCTTATGTTCCAGTCAACTCGAGTGGTGAAGCCTTGAGATGGTGGTAGGGAATCCATTCAGTTTGCAATGTTTCCACCAGTGTTAGCATCCATTGAAAGGCCAGATGTTCCATACAGTCTTTGTTTCTCAATGTCATAGGGAATGATGATTTGTCTTTTTTTCCATTTGGTCCACACCAAATGGATTTCATAGAACTCCAGCCTGTCTCAGCTACCTCTGGAACACTTCCTAGAACTCCAATTGTATCAAGCTACTTGTGTGTCACCTATAGTAATGCAAGATTCATGGAAATCTCTTTAATTCTTCATCACTCTATTGTACTCTGGGAGCAAGACACCATCCTTCTCTTCCCTGCCTCTTGCTAGTGAAGGGAAATGTGTTAAACCTCTTCTATGATTGTCACCTGGATGGATATGCAATGCACATATCAAGAGGGTATGGTTGGATGTTTTTGGGTTTTTGTATTGATGGTGTTATTTACAAGTATATAGATTAGTAGGTGAGACCAAAGAGCTTTGTTTTATTTCTTTTGAATACCAAAGAATACCTAACCTATTATAGATTCTGACACCAGTAATTTTTCATTATCTCTTTAAAAATTAAACTCTAATATAGCTTTCCTGGAATAATTTTGTAAAGCTGTTTACTTATTATTGTCTAACAAAATGCTAATGATCATAGAGTGTGGTAATTTTAGGTTATAAAATGTCTCACATAAGTGGACATAATTTCTACTAGTGTTTGTGAGCAAATAGAGCAATCTAAATACATGCCCCTTATAGATAGAGGAAACTTGAGCTTAACATGGTTCAGTAAGTCACATGGCATCATGCACCCGGGCAGGAGTAGATGTGGGCCACAAATGGCACTGCTCAGTCACTGTACCCTCTGTACTCCACACCTGGAGCTCATCTTTCCATACTAGCATTAATTGTTTTCCACCACTGAGCAAACCATGTATTTCATCCCATTCCATCACTTAGGGTACTTTAAATAAGTGGTATGTATAACCACAACATCAAATATCCAGATTTAATATTTCTTAGGGTTTTTTTTTTAAAGATTTCACATGAAATCAAAAAAAATGCAATGTTTTCATGAACTCTAACTTAGTTAACCTAATTCAATGTAATAATTTATAGAAATGAAACAATTCCTTTAATCTAGTAAAGTTACACTGTACTAAACCTTTACAACACAGCTCAGTGGGTAGGCACTGTCCAGTCTGTAGACAAAACTGACACGTAAGTTTTCAGGGGAGGGATCTTTAAAAAGGATTACATGACAGTGGTGTCAGAATGAGTTTGGGAACAAAGTTAGGCATTGTATCATAGCACTGTAGCATACAGCACACAAGCCACTGGATCCTTTCCCCTATCTACCAGCGTCAGAGAAGCCAACATACAATCATGTTAGTTAGGTATTCCTTTCCCAAAGGTTAAGTACCAGTGATGTGGCTATAAAATTCTACGACTCCATGCAATATTTGAAGGAGTCAAGTCCTAATAAAATATTTTTAAAATACTAACCCTAACCTTTAGACATCTCTTCTAAGACAAAAAGGGGCTGGTGAGTACAGAGTGGCTTGGGTACTTTGCTGCTGTCTCATATGTTCAATATTGAGTTATCCACAATGTATTCTGTTCTGGCGTGTTTGACCACCTCGGACTTAATAGACTAAGCAATTTTATTGCGCCTACTTATTTATGTGTATGTGTGGGAGGGAATGGGTGTGGGTGTGCATGTGGAGGTCAGATGCCAGCTTTGTGGAAGCAGCTCTCTCCTTCTACCTTGTGGGTCTCAGGCTTTGAAGCCGTGATTAGTGTTGGCAGCAAGTACTTTTGCCAGCCGACTCCTCTTGCCAGTGCTAAGCAAATGTTTTAGCAAGCCTTGTCCTTGAATTTATGACTGTGACAGTAATGCATTGTACCCTGATACTATTATCAATCAGATGAAAATACTCTGAAACTCATGCAATTAAATTATTCTACACTGAAGTACCTCTGGGAATATTTAATGTGTTAATGTAGTTTACCAGAAGAATGTATCACCTAAATCATCTGTAATGTTTTTGGCAATACAAATTTATTTCTGTGAATTGCAATTGAGTAAGTGTGAGTGTATAGAATAAAACTCTGAGCTAGAGTTAAAAAGGCCTAAAATATCCATGACTTCTAAAGCCTGAGCCTGAGTTAATGGTATTCTTCCTATCTATCGTCTGAGCATTTGAAAAGCTAAGACCTCACATTAATCATTACATGCCCATCACCAAGCACAGTGTGCGTGTGTGGTGGAAAATTCATAAATTTTTATTAAACATTTCAATAAACTAATACATTTGTGAATATATGATATTGGATAATTATAAAGTAATTTACAAATATAAATGGGACTCTCATAATAGAACTCATTTTAACCTGAATTTATTCAAAATTATTTTTCTGCCATTATAATTTTAGTAACTAAAGGTTTGTTTTCTTCTGTATAGAGGCATATAATTAGCTATTCCTGATAACTATCATTGGAGTCAAATATTAAAACAGAAATGACATTGGAAGGATGATAGTAGAATATAAAAAGAAAAGCAGCAAATGAAATATAAACATCAGTTTTGACTCCACATAATGGAACATTGCTGGCATTATTTTGTTAAGTTTGAGCTTAACAAGGGTGCTACAGAAGATGAGGCAGGAGGATGGCAAGGCAAAGCCATCCTAGTCTGCACCTTCCTGGACATAGTGACACATGCCTGCAACCTCAGCATGTGAGAGAATTCCTAAGAGTTAGAGGCCAGCAGAGTTTACAATCCTAATACCCTGTTGCAAAAACAGAAGACAAAAAGGCAAGTAAATTGTTTAGATCTTTGTTTGGCTGAAGAATAATAACAAAACGCAGACAGAACTTTTGTTTTCAAGATACATTATTGTCAGTGGCACACCAGTTTTACGATACAGAGGATGACTTGAAATGATCACAACATAAAGTTTTACAGTCAAAAGCATCCCAGACTTGAGATTCATTTAACATAACGTCTCATAGCACATCTCTGACGTCTTAAAGGCTGTGTTGTCTGCTCCCCATCCATTAGTCTTCCTGCTCCTCAAGGTCATTTGCTCACTCATTTGCACTATTAGATTTATCAAGCAGTGTTTTTATCAATGTCCTGACTGAATTCAATTTGATGAGTTCTATATTTTGAGCAGTATGTTTGAGACATTTAGAGGGTTTTTCTTACAGGAACGTCCTTTCAAGAAGTAAAACTGCCTGTCAAGCTGTTTATGACTTGGATGAGGACTGCAATTGCAAGCCAATCATGGAGTGTGTGTTACCAATTCAGTCACAGCTTGCATTTTCTCTAGATATAAATCCTTGAAAAAAAATTATTCCTGGGTCCATTATACTCACATGAATTTACTGACAGATAACATAAAGAACAATAAACAATAAATGTTTCTGAAAGGAAGAATGCAAACACATCTAATTGTAAAAATACAGCTCTATTTTATTACACCAAATGAATTATACTTCTGGAGAATAAAAGTTATAGAGGAGCAAAAATATGATTCCCATGTTTTCCCTGATAAAACGTCTGAGCAGTCTGTGCAACTTTGAAAGGAAGTTAAAAAAAATATTCTTCAAAGACTCTCAATAGTCATGTTTCAATCAGTCATCTTATGATTAGAGAAAGATCAACTTTTACAAAATAAGACAAATCTAAAATAAATTTGTCTGAAGTCCTAGATAACATGACTGTGCCCCTTCTGAGCTGATTCTGTTTCACGTCAGAGACACATTGGACAAAGGGCTGTGAGGGGGCAGATGATGAGAGTGTCCCGGGCTGGTCCATCAGCCATTCCTAGCTGTGCTCACTCCACTGTCAACACTTCAAGTAGAAATGACAATATGAGTATTGCCAGTGAGAGTTGGGAAAATGTGCCACATACGGTACTCACTCTCCTCCCCTCCTGCATCTGCACTCTTAAATTAATATCACAGCTTCTTACCAAGACACTGAGAGAAAAGGGGTTGACACGTTAGGGGCCACCTCTTCACCTCCTTGTTCCCTCAGTGGATAGCGTTAGTGCCTACTATAGCTTACATGATGATGATGAAATTCACATGTGGATTCTATCATCTATCTATCTATCTATCTATCTATCTATCTATCTATCATGTGTGTATACATGTATATCTGTCCCCCTTATCTCAATGAATTGCACAAATATGAAATCAAATGGAGAAAAATTTTAAATTTTAGCCAGGTGATTTTTCAATGTATCTCTAATAGAGTTTAACTCATGTTTGTGTAAGATGTACACGACATATGTGAGACCCCATTAGCACTCACTCCTTCCTACTATATAGTTAGCATGTAATGGTACTTTTCCAAGTATAGATAGAGTCAGCTTAATAATTCAGAGAAAAAATATTTGGAAGGATACAAATATGACTTTAAATTCTATCCCTATAATTTATAAACTTTTAAAAGTATCTCAAACTCTCTGCTCTTTGTTTCATTATTTCCACACAAAAAAAGTGCTTACTTTCTACAAGATCCTAGAAGATGGAATGACTAGTAAAAACATGGCCAGTGTGTTGACAAGCACAACCTATGTGCACAGTGATCACGGAACAAAATTAAGGGGAAAGTGAGACACAATCACTCCTCGGAAGGAGCACTTGGACTATCTCCCCCTTCATTATCAGTAAAAGTAGATTCCATTGTTATTTTATATTGAAAGCACGTGTTCAGCTCAGTTTTCAGAATGTGCAGTCTGATATGATTATGAAAAGCCCGAACCTTATTAAACAGGCAACTTAATGCCTCCAGCAGCTGGCACCTGTTTGAGGCTAGGATTCATAACAGCGCAAGAGTTCTGCTCTCTCTCTCCCCCTACTCCCCATCTCTATCAGTAGTGAGATGTACTTCAGAATGATCAGAGTATGCAGTCAACATACCTGGGTGACTATAAGCTTTCTGGTTCTACAAGTTCACTAATGCTTGTGGTTCCTGGTGGAAAAAAGTAAAGCTGAATACAGATGCCCTCGTGATTGCTGCTATGGACTGAATATGCATATATGAGAGAACTTAAGCCCTAATCTAATGGTACTTAGAGACGGTGTTTAGAAAGTAATTCAGTTTAGACAAGGCCATAAGGTTAGACACACATGAATTAGGGTTCATAAAGAAGCAAATCATAACTCATAAGAAAAACTATAAAGAAACTAAGTGATAGTTCTCCACCAATGAAGAAGCAGCCATCTGCAAATCAGGGAGCAAGTATTCTGGTTATGCTGAGACCTATGCACCAGACTCAGGCTTGAGGAGCCTTCTCAACTGTAAAAACCAGATGTTTCTCATTTAAGTTACCTATTCTGAAGAAATTCTTTGGTAGCCAGATTTAACTAAGACCCAAGACTCCTTGGATGTTCACTTTGGCCAGTCTCTCTCATGGTACTCTTATTCCCAACAAATCCATTATGTTCCTTGGCTGTCTTCAGTGTCTGGACTCAGCTCCCACTCACAACAAACACCTCCTCCTTCTCATCCTGGAGTCTTTTCTTATTCCACGGATCCCCAAAAGAGACACTGGAAAACTGAAAATAATTCTTGAAGGTGGCACACAGCCAACTCTCAAGTATCACCATTTGTTTCACCAAAATAAGATCACCTTCTTTTTATTCCTCCTTTTCAGTCCAATCTTTAGCTTCCACATTTTCCCAGTATGAGCTGGGAATGTACTAATCCATAGTACACTGTAGTTATCTCAGTCATGAGTCAAATCAGGCACCAATCATTCATCTTGCCCTTAAGTAAATCCAAATATTGCATTGGAGAAGTTGATGGAGAATGAGACAGCTTCATAAATCTTTTTGTTCTAATATCAGTTCCCCTAGCAACTTCCAGTCTAACCCTTCATGGTGGGAAGGTGGCTTAATATCTAATGCTCACTTCAACATCCTGACATCTGCCTTGATATGTCTCCTGTGACATCCTGGTCAAGACTGAGGAGAATTATACTAGCCAGGAATCCTATTTTTCACCTCTAAGACTGACTGAGTAATTCACTAGGCCAAGTACAAAATGAATATTAACTAAGGTCCTCACAAATTATTAACAACGTCAAGATGTTGACAGCAGAGCATCAGACTGTGCGCTTCCTATGTGGAATCCCCAGTGAAGGCAGTTGAATGTCCATATAGCCCTTCCAGACAGCAGAGTATCATGGCTCATCTTTCTTTCCCATCCTATCTCATACCACCTCCATTAGATGTCCCTGTATGGCACATACTGAGATTCTTAACAAATCCTTGCCAAAGACCCACCATGGCACCTTAGTTCACTACTCAGAACTTAGCTCATACTGCAGCAAAAAACAATATAAGGGAAAGCAGCCTTCCTCAAAATTAACTAGTCTCGTTCCTGATAAGGAAATAAGAGTCTCCCAAGTGGGAAAATAAAAGAAAAAAAAAATGAGTGACACAAAAATGCTAGATCAAATTTAGAAACTTTATTTAGATCAAATAAAGAAAATATTCATTAATAGAATTCCAAGTGAAATGTTTTATTTTTAATATTCAATGCAAAAGTATCCTGCATATGATTTTAGTCAGTTGCATTTAATTAAATAAAGCAAAAATGTATCTGCAGCATGTAAAATGTCACTACCTGTACAAGTGGTTTCTTTGGTTTTGCTTTGAGAAAAATAATAACAAAGCAATGGAACAAAGAAAAGAGAAACAAGAAAGCTCCACATCCAGGTCCACGGAGGTTGAAAGTGCAGGGAGTAATCCATCAAATCTCTAATGTGTGCCATTATTTCCATTACAGTACTTCGTACTGAGAAAAAAAAATGAGGTATTTCTTAGAAGGGGGAGGTTTGCTTTTCTAATTCAATGACACAAGAGCTAGCATCCCCGAGGTAAGGTTCAGCGGGAGCTCATCGCCAATGTGGAGATGCAGACACCGCAGATACGATCCATCTCCCTGACACACGTAGGGCCTCATTTAGGGGCTGCCAGACACAGTCGGCTAGATGAGAATGTCACAGAAAACAGAAAAGAGAGCAATGGGCCGGGCTTATTATCGATCCTACCTAGGAACAGTGCCACAAAGTGATTCAGAGATAATTATTCTGACGTGAAGAGGTAGAAATTCCACCCATGGCCATGAAGATCCACACAGGCAGTTAAGGAGTTAAGGGAGTAGGAAACTGTGAGCCAGCCCAGGAAATATTTTTGATATAGGTGCTGAGTCATCTTTTCAGGTTCATTCAAGATTGATGATATGTTGCCATCTCCCATCCCTCAAATTCTAAACAAACAAACAAACAACAGAAAACCGCCAAAAGCAAACCAGACAGCATCAAAATCCATGAAAGCCTGCTAATAGACACAACAATATTGGGAAAGGTAATGAAAATGCGGTGTGTAGGTAGAGATGGATTGAGTATAGCATATGGAGTAATTCAGCTCCAGTTTCATGCCTGAGGCTCCCTTACTGAAAGGATAATAATGTAGAGTAAAATGCAAGTAATCCGGAACAGGCTGTCCGTATAAGGACTAATGGGTTTACACAGATAAACACAGCCAAGTGCAAGGAACATTGGATGGTCGTTTGACGCTCTACGGCATGGAAAAGGTTTTAGGCTAGCTTCAAATAAGGAGCATTTGTAATTAGCCCCTTCATTCCTTACCAAACCTCATGGCCACTTGTAGGAATTACATGGTTACTGTTATGCTGCCAGACCTGTTTTTTGACCTGTGACCTCAAAATCTATATAATGTTATTTCTTCCTAAAAAGAGCCAATACTCTACAAAAGGTTCTTGCCTCCCCCGTACACTCCCTGCCTTTAATTTTAAACAGAACTTCTTTGGGGGAAGAAGACAATTAGTGCAAAATCCATCAGAAGGCGTCTCAACCTGTTCTCCAGTCTCTAGCCAGGAACTCTCTGGAAGGAGGCCATTTAACTCTCATTATTTCTTAGGCCATGGCCTATTTTTCCAGGCTGTTGTACAAGGCAAATCCATTACTTCATTTCTCATAGCCTCTCTACAAAAGACAAAAGCAGACGGATCTTCCCAAACTCTGATAGAATATTGTGCACAGCCAAGTGGGCTGAAAATGTGGGCTGCCAAGTTGGCCAGCACAGCTCCTGTATCATTCTCTTTCCAGAGTTTCAGCAATAACAATGAGACTGACCCCTAACAAATGTGGGGGTTGGGGGGGGGCCTTATATGTTCCTACTTAGACAAAGCCATGACTCTCTGAAGCAGGCAAGGGATATTTCCATCAAGACTGTCCTCTTCACATGGTATGGTCTAGAAACCAACATTTATAAATAAATAATGCTGTCACATTTATTTACAAACACATAACTTCATGCTGAGGAGATATAAACTGAAATGACTTAAGTCATCGCCATACAAAAGTCTTTTATGCTCACACTCTGCAGACAGCTAATGCATTATCTGTGCTCCTCACAAGCATTCTATGATCATTACACTAACAAATAGCTTCATTTTTTAGTGTTTGCCAAGGTTGTAATAAGTCTTGTACATGATCACCTACTTCTCATTATTACTCTGAAGTTACTCTGAATCTGCACTGGAGAATACTGTAGTTCAATGCTCAGACACTTGTTCCAGCTAATGGTGATAGGTAGAATCATTACTTCCTCTCAGAAGAGAGCTGTTTAAATGTCTCCTACTATAACACTGCTTCTTCATAATTTCATTGCTTTTAAGATGATCAATCACAGATATTCCAGCCTCATTTCTTTCATCCACACTTATTATGCATAGAACAGTGAACTTCCATAACATGATGAGGACATATTTTTGTCCTTGAGGAATATTTTAAATGTTATGTGTCAACTTTAACATTATGGGAAGGCTTGGAGGACCATGTCCCCAGAGCAGCAATTTCTCTTCCAAGTGGCATTCATCTTTCCTAGAAGTTTATTCTCTGTCTCTATCCCTGCCTCTGTCTCTTTCTGTGTCTCTGTGTCTCTGACTCTGTCTCTATTTCTGTTTCTCTCTCTTTCTCCCATCTCCTCATCTCTCTTTCCTTCCTGCCCCAACCTTCCTCCTCCTCTTTCCCCTTCTTCCTCTATGCCCACTGTGTGATCAGTATCCTTTATGTCTGTGTAGTATAATATGAAGACTGACTCCCATTTGCCCTCTTTTCTCATAGACCAATAACAAAGCATTCTGACCACTGGGGCCACATTTTCAATGGCTGCAAAATCTCTGGTGGTGGTCAGGAGTTTGGAAAAGCTACAGTCCCAAGACACTCAATCAAGTCATTCAGCCAGTGGCATTTCACATAATGCTGCATGATTAAAGACTACGAAGGTTAAACATTCTAGCCGCACACATATGCCTAGCAGTGGTCTTTTGGAAACCTCTATTCTGAGGAACCATCTGGACATTCCAGGTGATCTCCATGCCTACTGATGGGAGCTTACTCTATCACATATAACAGTTAGGGCAACCCAGCAGAGAGTGTATTTCACATCCCCCTTTTGTTTCGAGTTCTGTAAGAAGAGCCAAAGGCTGACTTCACTCCCATCAACAGGCTATTAAGTCATACAAGAGTAAGGGTCCCAGCTATAGGAATTAAGATCTTGCTCCCGAGCCCTTTGCAAATGCAGATTTTCACTGAGACTCAGGATAAGAAACCAAAGTTACAGAAGGATCCACTTCAGCTGGATTCAAGGGAAAACTTCCAAACAGCACAAACACTATGAGATTTGCAAGGGTTCTCAAGTGATCTGAATAAATTATTCATGAAACCAGAGTTGAGCCAGGTCTTAGTGGTTATCTATCTTCACATTTTCATCACAACAGTAAAAGGCTCAGAGTTGAGGCTGGCAGTTTGAGTCCAGAATCTCAGACTTCTGATACTCAGGGTAGAAAATTTTCCTAATAAATAATCTAGATATGTTCAAAAAAGGCTATGTAATTATTGGGAATACTGTAACTATGTTTGAATGTTTAGATGGGAGAAATGTGTCAAGTACTATTGCGCTGTCTAAGAATTTATGATAGTGATGCTATGTATGGCAGATAAATGGTATTAATGTTAAGTAAACATACACTGTCTTGTAGACAGGACAAATTGTAGATCAAAGGTTTTGTGGCTGGGTCGATGTCCCAGTCCTGCCACTAGAAGCCTTGCCTGGTTACATAAGATGGCTGGTTTAGAATCCATAACCCCCATTTCTAGGAGTCTTCACTAGGATCACCCTCATAGATTCCAGGGAGTTTCCTTTGCACTGTTTCTACATCACTCCTGAAATACACCCCCCCTTTCCAGTCCTGTCCCCCTGTATTCTCTCTATCCCAATCTACTCAAAAGTGCATATCACACTTAGTTGTCACTTGCCTATAATTCCTGTGTTCACATACATTGCTAGTGACTAGTAAAATATTGCAAATACCTACACTTACCTGAGTCCCATTCACTCTGTCACTAATAATGTCTAAAGTTAATATGCTGTTACCTATTTCTAATAAATAGATGTTTTGATTTTCTTGTCCCTCATCAGAATGAACTGAATCTTAAAGAGAAATAGCTCACCCTATGAAGATATCCTGTAATCAATTCGTATATTTGGAACCTGACCTGAGTTCATCTTTGCTTTATTTTTATTAGTCCTTTCTGTTTTGATATATACATTCTCTCCCTTCATTTCTTCCAGATCTATCATACCTTCCTTGCTCACCCCAAATTGTATCATCTTTATTTTTTTTTTTGATATAGACAAATAGTTTTTTGTTTGTTTGTTTGTTTTTACTACCACCACAACAACAGCAACAAAAATACAATAAGACAAGGCAAAAGCCCTCACACTGAGCCTGGACAAGGCAACCCAATAGGAGGAATAGAGTCCCAAGAGCAGGTAAGAATCAGAGAAGCACTAGCTGCCACTCTTAGGAGACCCACACCAACACCAAGCTAACAGCCAAAGCTTACACAGGAGCTGTGCAGACCCATGCGGGTCCCGTGCTTGCCACGTTGCTCTCTATGAGCCCACATGAGGCCTGTTCAGTTGATTCAGTGGGTCATGTTCTCCCGATATCCTCCATCTCCTCTGACCCCTAAGGTCTTTCTGCCCCCTCTTCCATATGGTTTCCCAAGTTCTCAGGGGAACCTCCAATTTACACACACTCTCTCTCCCTACATAATGTCTGACTGTGAGTTTCAGTGTCTGCTTCCATCAGCTGCCTGGGAAGCTTTATCCGTCGTTGTATCCTGTTTTGGGGGGAAAAAATCCAAAACAGTTTGTGCTGTCCTTGTACTCCTAGATGTGTGGTCTTTTCACTGCAGCACAGACAAATGATGAGGGGCGCTCCTCTTAAAGAACACTGCTGTTCCTTGTCCCAGCACCTACGAATGGCCAATAGATCCTTATCTATGCTAGAATTTTGTCGGAGTTTGTCTTTGTTGTTACTGTCTCAGCATCTCTTTATTTTCTCCTTTTTCCTCCGAAACTGACCTGTTCTCTGTACTTTAATTCCTTCCTTGCCTCTGTTGCCCTATACAGTGTCCAGAGACAGTGTAAACCTCCTCTCATGCAACAAAAGAGATGCCGGAGCAGAAGCTTCTCCCTGTCTTCCCCTCTGAGAAACACCAGAGCACACCTGAAACAGAGTTTAAACCTTCGGGATTTCTTCATACGTTAAGGAGTTGACTCGTGAGTAGCTAACATGAAGACAGTGCTGATCTATTATAGTTCACAATCCCGAGGCTGAAAGAGGCTTCATTGCTTACTATCTACCTACACAGCATGGTTTGTACAACTTAACAGCGCGGTTTAATGAACTTGGCTGGCAGTCTGTTATTGCTTTCTTTGCTTTGTTAGATGTAAGAAGTGAGGAGCACGGGGTCATTATTTGGTGTGACCTCTTTCTTATGTTTAATATGACAGGCACTGAACCTGAGTTGAAATCACAGCTGTGACTTGGTTGTTACTCAGTAATAGGTTTGGGTCACATAGTCATCTCTCCAATTGTTTTCTTTGGTTTGAGAATGAAAAGGCAACTTAGAGTTAAACAAATTAATTTTGTTTTGGTTTCCTGATAGTTCAAATAACTGTATAGAGAAGGACTCAAAATGGTTAATCTAATTGAAATGTCTAAGCTACTAGACCTTTCAAAAGTGGGTGGCTTCTACAGACATGCAGATAATAGTTTAATGATATGTATTATCTACTTCAAAGTTGTTAGACTTGAATAAACAATGGCTCCAAAGCTATCAGCCAAACCAAAAGTGTGCTGGTGTTAAAAATGCTGAAAGCTTCCATTATGCATTATTTTAGCCAGGGTAATGAATATTGGATGATCCCTTAATGTCGAGGTAGTTTTGTGCTATTTTGGTGCCTATTATTCTTAGAGGAACCTTAAGTAATGTAATGGAGCTAAGCTTAAATGCCATTTTGCTGTTTGGGTCATTATTTTCCACTTTTTGCCTGCACTTCAGATTATATGAAATCCTGCTGAGGCAAGAAGACGCTTTTTAAAGATACAATAGAGGCGATGTTAACTCAGAGCAAATCTTCCCTAAGAGAAACAAAAGGCATTTCACACCTGGTTTCTAATTACACTATAGGTGTGTCAAACTTGCCAAGTACATGATTCCTGGAAGAAAGAAAATGGGTAAGAATGTATTTTTTATACAAAGAACTTTAAGGATCACAGGATTAGGTGTCTTCACATTTATGTGTACATACAGCCACAGCCTTACCTCTCACAAATTCTGCATCTGTGGGGTCCAGATGCTAAAGTAATATTTAAAATTTCAGTGTTGAGTTTGCACAGACAACAACTTCTCACCTACTATTTACAGTATATTATGAATATATAAATACACTATATATATTTATATATATAAATATATATCATATATAGTGTAAATATATATAGTGTAAACTATATAATGTAAATAATTTAGAGAAGGTTTAATACATACATTAGTAGATGTTTATAATTATATGCAAACATTATACCATTTAGGAAAAGGACTGAGGATTATGTATCTACAGAAGGCTCCTGGAGCCAGCCACCAACAGATAACAAAGGACTGAATATAGTAAAAAGAGAGCTGGATATTGAATGCCTGATATGTGCCAAGACGCGACACCTCACACACTATATATATATATATAATCTTTTCAAAACAACTCAATCTTATAAAATGCAGTCATGGCTACGAAACCTGTTCAACCGTCTTGTTTCTCAGCGTTCCTCATGCAGCCAGCTACTGACACTACTAACCAGAGGAAGTCCTACAAAAACACCTGCTTTTGCCATTGCCGTGCCTGACGAAGGCCTGATGGCCTTCTGAGTCTCGCTGTGCTATTTAGCAGTTCCACAGTCCATGATTCAGATATGAGGGAGTCCCTCCTCTCTTCATCTCCAGTCCTCAGTGGGTATTTCCACATTGCTTCAATTTGTCCCTGTGACATCTGTCATCACTTGCACAAATCATGCTTGACTATACTATTTACTTTATTAATGAATTCCTTTTGACAGCCACCAAGATCCACAATGCTTATTTGGGAGTTGCATCCCAAAGTATAGAAAAACCATGCCTGCCCATCACCTTATTCCTAAAAAATCATAGCTGAGCCCTATGCCCACATGGTGATTGCCTGGCTACCATGTCACCCTTCTCTCCTGACTTGATCATTTTCTGTAATTATGCCACTTGGTCTGTTTCTCCAGTAACCATTCCTATTTACATAGATGCGAATAAGCATATTGATATTTTTAATATGTTAATAAATATAATTTTTATAAAGATGTGCCTTTATGATTCTGCATTCTTACTTATTTTGAGATAAATATGTCCCAATCTCATTAAAGTTACTCTTTTCTTTATTCTACAACCCCATGTTATTGGTGGTAGGTACCAACCACTGTGAATTTTAACAATTGAATCAGAAATTCAAAAAAGTTACCCCAGTTTTTCTCAAAATCAAGCTTCTGTTATTCACTTTAACAACACGCAGTCTCTGATGTCTACACATCCACTTGGACTGAAAAAAATACTCCTTCATTTTATTATAATGAAAGAGAAGCACTGAACAATAAAACCATATCTTTACCTGAATAGCTCATTCTGCAGACTTGTGGCTTATTTGGTGACACTTGGGTGGTGGTGGTGGTTTGTAGCATGAATCTTAAAGGTATTATTAATAAAATCAAACTCAGAGCCAGGTATTGGGGTGAATGCTGGGAGATCAGAGAAACAGAACAAGCCACAGCCACCTCACCTCACCAGTTCCTCAGCTGATCCTGTTTCCTCAGACTGGAAGCCTCTCAGTCCTCATCCAGAATGAATCTCAGCTGAACTATGTCTCAAAAGTCTAAAAGCTTAACCAGCCAAATGCTTCTAGTTTCTGGTCCTCACACATTATATATCTTTCTGCTTTCTGTCATCACTTCCTGGGATTAAAGGCTCACTTTCTGGGATTAAAGGTGTGAGTCACCATGCTTGGCTGTATCCTTGAACACACAGAGATCCAGGTAGAGCTCTGCTTCTGGAATGCTAGGATTAAAGGCGTGTGCTACCACTGCCTATCCTCTATGTTTAATATTGTGGCTGTTCTGTTCTCTGACCCCAGGTAAGTTTATTAGCATGCACAATATTTCAGGGAACACAATACCATCACAGTGTTTTATTTTTTTAATGCCTTTAAAAATTGTTAGTTCTTTGACAATTTCATCCATGTACATGAATCACCTCTTCTTATGTTGCTGTCACCCCTGTTAATTCTCACTTTCCCCTCCATGTCTTTTTCCCAGGTTCATAGCTTTTGGTTTGGCTCTGTGGTCCATTTCATTTAACCAGGGCCATCTGAATAAACACTGAACTGAACTGTCCATTGGAGCCTGTCAGGGAAACATATTTTCTTTTCTTTTACTTTTTTTTGTTGTTGTTCATTTGTTTTGTTTGATAGCTATTTTTAAAGTCATAGATTTCTTTTTCTTTAGTTATTTTGTGTACTTTTCCCAGTGGTATTTTAGAATTCACTCTCAAATTTTTATATGATTGTTTTTCTCACTCCAACTTCCATATTCCATGTCACTCTGAGTCGTATGTTTATTTTTTTAATTTTACTGTTTTAAGTGTATGAGTGTTCTGCCTGCATAGATGTCTGTACACTAGGTGTGTCCTGTCCACAGAGAATCAGAAGAAGGCATTAGAAGGAACTGGAGTTACAGAAAATTGTGCTTTGCCATGCAGATGCTGGAAATCAAACCCAGGTCTTCTGGAAAAGCAGCCAGTGTCCTTAGCCACTCTCCAGCTCATAGGCTGTATGTTTCAATGGTAACACTATCCAAAGGACTGGAATTTTTTGAACATTTTATTATAGGATTAGATTTTATTCTGACCATAAAGGAACTTCATAGCTCATTACTCACTTCCTCCCCTTTCCTGTTTCTTATCCCAGCCTAGCTTTTTGGGAAAGTCACAATTAACAAGGGGGATAATTAGACCAGAAAGTATGGAAGAGTCATTTGTTATTGAGTAGTTTGAATACATCATCTGTAGTTGGAAGATTTCCTGTGGCTTGCCTGGCTGCAGCCAGGACAAATCTCTTACCCACAGTCCCACAGCCTTTTATAAAATAATCACACAGAGGCTTAATGTTATTTATAACCGTTCAGTCATTAGCTCAGGCTTATTACTGACTAGCTCTTATACTTAAATTAACCCATAATTTTTATCTTTGTTTAGCCATATGGCTTGGTACCTTTTCTCAGTTCTGCCTTGTCATCTTGCTTTCTCTGTGTCTGGCTGGTGACTGCTAACTCAGCTTCTCTTCCAGAATTCTCCTTGCCTGATTATCTCACCTATACTTCCGGCCAATCAGCATTTTATTAAACCAGTATACAAAAGCATTATTTCAAAGCAATCATCCCTTTGGGGCTGGTGGCCTGTAGTGGGTAGCCATTCCAGCTTGGATCTGTAAGTTCCAAGCCCCATTGAGACTCTGGCAACTGTCACGCCTATGAGGCGGGGAGAGGGGAGGCGCCTGGAGACCCGAGAGCTGGATGGGCCAGCACTTCTCTGTATGCTCGCTCGGTGCCGGGATGCTGAACGGTGAAGGTGGACTATGCAGAGCTCCGGAGAACACCGCTGGACTGCGATACACCTTCCCCAGACCCTGCGACCTACCTTTCACTTAATTTGTGAGTTGCCATTAAATAAATATCCTTTTAACAACGTGAAGTGGCCAAAATAATTTCTCCAATAGTGGCCCAAGAAGCAAGTGCAATTCATAGATTTAAAGGTCAAAATAATGGTTACATGGAAGGGGAAATACCAAAATCAGAGTGGTCTAGATGAATCTTCTAGCAATCATTATGTTGGTAAAGAGAAGATTGCTGCAAAAAAAAAAAAAAAATGTTTCTACCAATTAGCATGTTTTTACCAATTAGTGTGCATATTACAAAGACATATAAATGTAAAGTATGTTAAACAACATCAGTTATTTTTCCAATTTTCTGCAATGCTGTTTTTCTGCCTCATTATTACTTTTTTGCAGTCAGTTCTAGTGTGAAAACTTAATTCTTTACATGAGTTTCAACATTTGCTCACACATTATTTAATACCTCTGATTTGATTAAAATTATCAATAAATTGAGTTTTAAGGACACCCAGGAAGGAATAAGCCAGGCAGTTGGAAAGGAACCATCCAAAGATCTGACGTATACATTTTGTTAAAAAGTTCACAATGTTGTTTGTGGTTTCAAATAGGATGTACAAGAAAAGTAAAACAAAATAAAGAGCAATAAAACTATAGTATATTAGAGTTACAAAGTCATCATTTCATTGTAATTTGAGAGCCTTCCACTCAAGGACAGCAATCTTTACACATTTAACAAAGTTGCAGACAACTCCTTTCAAATAAAGTAAATCTAGAAAATTCAGAAGTTTTCTGTTACTTTAGTTTCATAATAAGCATAATGAGTCACAGACATGACCTAGAAGCTATCTATCATCCTTTGAGTGCTTCAACCCTCCATAGTTGTTGTACCAACCATTGTGCCAAAACTCAGATGAAACTCAGAAATCATAAAACATTATTCTTAAAGCTTTGCTTTCATTTCTCACAATTACTTAGCTAAATGCATTTTTTTGAAAAAACAATTCCACAATTTTAACTTGACCAAAACTCTGTTTTGAAAAATGTAACATTTGAGGAAACTCCCCTTCTGGTTTAACTTATTAATGATTAATTTCACTTTAATAAAACAACCTCATTTTAAGAAAAATAATATAACTTAAATACAAAGTTAGCAATATAGAATACATTGCTCTGAGTTTTACTCCAATAATGTAATATTCACTAGCATCCAAAGAAACATGTTCTTGATTCCCCATTCTGAAAGAAGTGGATTTTGTAGTTTGAATGCAATTGTCCCTCCTAATCCCATAGGAAGTGGCACTATTAGGGGGTGTGGCTTTGTTGGAGTAGATATGGCCTTGTTGGAAGAAGTTTGTTATTGTGGAGGTGGGCTTTAGGTTTCCTGTGCTTAAGATACCACCTAGTGTCTCAGTCAACTTCCTGTTGTGGCAAGATGTAGCACTCTCAGCTCCAGCACCATGTCTGCCTGTACACTGCCATGTTCCCCATCAAGATTATAATGGACTGAATCTCTGAAACTGTATGCAAGCCACCTCAATTTAAAATGTTTTCTTTATAAGACTCAATGTGGTCATAGTGTCTCTCCACAGCAATGAAAATCCTAAAACAGTAGGAAATAGAGGTTGTGCAGCAGATTCCAAGGCAATGCCAGCTGCTCTAGGACTAGCTGAATATTTGATTGCAGCCTACTCTAACTTCTGTTGTATAAATATAGATTCAGTGCAACTGATGTCTTTGATTCCTTTTACCCTTTAGTAACTATGATCCTGTTAGTCAACTATGTAATAATGTCTCCTAGGTGCTGTCTTTCTTTTAAAATACCACAAGAGAATAAATTCCTTTAGTTTCTGCTATCACTCACAATGATTTCAAAACCTAAGTTAATTTTTTCTATCTACTTAATGAAAAGGACTAATCTTGAAAGTAATATCCATTATCCTTGGCATATCTAGAGTGAGGTAAATAGCATTAAATGACTATGTATGCATATCAGCTAATAATAACTTCAGGTCTAAAAATTCCTTTTTCTCAGCAAAATCAGCTAGTAGGGGAAAAGCCCAGGAGGCTTCAACACTACAAAAGAAACTACAGTCAATTAAGGGATGCTGAGCACAAAAGAAAAAGCACATTAATTGGTGTCTTAGTTAGAGTTTCTACAGCTATGACAGACACCATGACCATGGAACCTCTTGTAAAAAAAAATTAACTGGGACTGGCTTACATTTCAAAAGTTTAGTCCATTACCATCATGGCAAGAAACATGGCAACACATAGGTAGACATGGTACTGGAGAAGGAGCTGAGAATTCTACATCATGATCCACAGGCAACAGAAAGTAAATTGTGTACCATACCGAGAGTATAGCTTGAACAAAAGAGACTTCTGAGCCCACCCCCATAATGACACACTTTCTCTAATAAGGCCACAACTACTCCAACAAACCCACAACTACTAATGGTGCCACTCCCTTTGGGAGCTATTTTATTTCAAACCACCACAATATGGTTACCCATTACTGAATGGTCAGCCCTGAAAATATAAATAGGAATAATATTATACAGACTGAATAGGTTGTACTCACATATTTAGAAATCTATATGTATACACATACACATATATGTGTGTAACAACAATTAATGAAAAGGAGGACATGGATTTGAAAGAGGACAAGGAAGGGTATATGGGAGGATTTCGGGGAGGGGAAGAAAAAAGAGGAAATTATATAAGTATATTATAATCTCAAAAAATAAATGAAGTAATTTTTAAAAATTAAATTTTGGCACTTATTTCTTGTCTCTTGATTTATGAATGGGCTTCTTGACTTGTGAGGGGAAAAAAACAGAAAAAGAGATGGAATCAGAATTGCCTGTCTACTGAAGAAGAGGTATACTTGACTAAAGCATGCTGGGAAGGTGTGTTGCTATTTTAATCGTTAGCCCTATGAATAAATGAGTTACTGTATTGGATTTAGTTTCTATGCATCTCCTTTTCAAATGTTTGGTAGAAAGTGAACAATGATCTACATTTGGAGGGAAACCTGTTAGCACTTGCTGTTGGCTGGGAATCACCACAGGGCATTCAGTTGTGGTTTCAAACTGTGGATATCTCTGTAAGATGCCAACAATTTGGTTCCTGGAAAATGTACTATATATCTTAATGTTTTCAGCTTGCCATTGACATACACATTTAAAACTTATGATTCATGAACCACAAGAAAGAGTTGCATTTTATAATTGTCTAGATAAATAAGTTTAAAGCATAAACCTCATCCAAGATAAAAGTAACAGACTCCTTCTTAGCCAATGAATTCTTTCAGAATTTGGCCTCAGAAAGAGCAAGAAAATATTTACCCCATAATTATGCTCTTCAACTTGCCAACCATTCATCCCTTTGAACACCCCAAAGAGAAATACATTCTTGTCTGCCTGAAAGAGAACCAGATATAGTATACTTTGGTTACAGGACCTATGGCCAGTTAGCAGTGCTTTCAAGTTTTTATACGGTGCAAAGAATGATAGAAAGGATGTTGGAAATTTAAATAACTGTGGTTGAAAGGGAGAGAAATAAAGAATTTTTACAGATGAATGTTATCTAACTGGGAACAATATATTTGTGACTAAAAAAATTGTAGGTTTTCAGATGTATTGCATGTGATGCTTTCTCCCAGGAACTGGGAAGAAATTAGCCACAACTGTTTAAGGAAAAGCTTTCATACAGATGAGAAAAAAAAGTTACATTTCCAAGGCAAGGTGATCTTGTATATGTTGGCCTTACTGACAATCAAAGAAAACTCTATATGGACTAAAACCACAGGAAGCTTCAGGGCCCCCAACTCTGACACACAGACAATTACATCTCTTCCATCTGAAATCTTACTTCCTGCGGAAAATCTCATGGAAAAATCTCCAACTCAACCAGGTTTTCAACCTTTTGCCTTTGGAGCCCACAAATAGAATGTAGTTCATGAGACCAAAAAAAAAAAAAAGTAAGTAAAGCTTTAGAATAATTATTTTTCACATGAGCCTAACAAACTCATATACAACATGAAACTAATTAAACTTTGGCTTGTGGGGGCAGTAGATATGGGCTCTTGAGGAGGAAAAAGGGTCTAGAAAAAAGGGTCTAGACGTCTAAACATTTGATGGCCACTGGCTTTCATCACCTTTCCCCTACATCTCTCTAATCTTCCTCCAGATAGGCAATTTCACAAACAATTCACTCAGATGTGTGTATAAAGCTAAACTTCACTGAACTTGGAAGCTGAGAAACCTGTAACATGACTGACAGGAGGCATAGACAACTAAACCATTTGGTTTACTCCACAGTAAGGTTTGGAGAAAGATTTCCTAGTCTGGAAAAGAAATGGCAGAACTAAATGATGCTATTCTTGCACCATGAGTTCCTCTCAGCAGGGTTTGACAAATTTTAGTTGAGTGGGAAACTACTAGTGTTACTACACAAGGATTGAGGTGCAGTCCTGAAAAACATTTTTGGTTAGGTTCCTGACAACAACTGCTGGCTAGCCAATCACCTGAACATGTGCACCGTATCTCATAACTCAGATAGTTATGAGACTGTATCTCATAACTCAGATAGGCTTGTGGCTGGACCTGGTCTTTAAAAACTTATTTCCAATATGTTTTGAGATTGTTATGTAATTACATCCTTTCTCCCTTCTCTTTCCTCCCTTCACACTATCTCTTCACTTTCGAATTCATGGCCTCTTTTTCGCAAATGGTTGTTACAAAAGGACTGAGTGTCTGAACTCAGGGCTCCATGCATGTGCAACCAGCTTGTGACTTGCTACACCCTGAGCTATCTGCCCAGCCTTCATGTGCTTCTTGAATGTCTACCATGTATCGGGCATGTATTAGGACCTAAATTTTGAACCTCAGCAACAAAATGAACCTAAGGAGTACTTTTAAGAATATGAAATCATGATAATAGAGGCAACCATTGAAAAGACCGACTCAATGATAAACCAGCATTGTCCCAAAACATGGCATGTGCTTTGGAGCTAAGACCACATCTTTTTGTGAATCACTAGGGAAGGGAACTTATCTAGATTACTAGGTGACTTAGATATGACAGAAAACACGAAATTTAATTCAAAATTTTAAAAGTGAGTCAAGTGGAGGAGCATGTCTATTCCAAGAAGGGAGGAAAATATGAAAAGGAGTGGGGGGCCCATATCCAGAGCAAGTTTAACACATTCATAAGCTGCACAAGACAGCATGGGACTGAGTGTTGAGATGCTAGGGAACAGGATATCCTTCCTCCCGCCACCTCTGCCTGTCTTCCTTTGCTCCTTCCCCCTTTCTTTGTTGTTAATGTTATGAGAACTTGTGAGAAATCATGAAGGTTGATGGAAAGATAAAGAAATGATTATGTTTCAACCATAGACAGCTTTAGCTAGAGACAGCTAAAATACTATAGACAGTGTATTTTACAGTGGAAAGAAAGTAATAGATTCAGGGAGGTAGAGTAGGAAAGGAGATAGTTAGAATGAAAAAAATAAACATTACTGATTGCTCGAAGAGGAGAAATGCAAGATAGTAGCGTGCTGCCTGTTGGCTAATTTCCATCACTGCCTACCTTAATGAAATATGTTTTGATGATCTATATATCATTAAATATAATATACATTATATGTATATTATATATGTATAATGTATGTAATATAATATACATTGTGTATTATATTAATGTACAAATGTAATATAATATACATTAAACCCGACACATGTGAAAATACCAAACACATTTCTAAAAACTCTGTAAAGGTATATTCTAATGGTGTAGATGAGATTACACACTTTCCATCTGTGGAATCATGTACACAGCCAACAAAGACAACATGCCTAAGATCACAGAGTCAAGAAATAATGATGCAGAGATTTGAATTCACAAGGTATATCCCAGGAGTCTGCTTTCTTAACCCCAAATGATGCTGACTATTGTGATTTAGATAGACATTTGGCCTAACATTAGAGATTATATTTCTCAGATTACAACTCCCTTGCAAGTGATGTGTTCTGTAGGTTGTGATGTGTAAGTAGGATTTACAGATGCCAGTCCACCCCTTCTTGACAGGTGATGGGCATGAGAAAAAACTTTCTTGATCCTAGAAATGAATGCCATGTTCTAAAGAGGGAAGGGTTGACTGTTTCAAAGCCAGGAACTATTTATTGAGAAAATAAGGGCTGGAGAGATGACTCAGCTGGGAAAGGCTAGGCTTGCAACTGAAAATATGAGAGAATGAGAAAAAATATGCTTTTGAGCTTTTTAGCTCATACTATGTTCAGGACAATCTGTTATTGAAACTAACTCATCACTTTCTTTAATTGAGAGGCATTCTTAAACAGATCCTCTGTTGCTGGAGCACAGAATGGGAACTTGAAGAGGCTGTTCACTGAGAGAAAACACATGAAAGACGGGTTTGGAGAAAGAAAAATTGGGCCAATTGTAAAGTGTGAGAGGACTTTGAAGTGTTCAAATAGAGAAGAGAATTTAAACAAATGAGTACAAAGCATAACAAAATAAAAGCTAAAAATGTGTTCAAACTATCTCACAGATATAGAGTTGAAAGCAATGGAGAAAAATATTTACTGAAATAATTTGTAACATTCTCATGTGCTAAAAAGAGTCCCTTTCCATCTTATTAACATATACAACAAAGTACATTTAAATTATGTAAATTAGAATAAGCAATCACAAATAAAGACAAGTGAAGAAAATATTTGTTTATAACCTTGGAGAGCTTGGTTTAATAATCTTAAATAGGAAAGTTTTTCTGACTTAAAGATATCTGGTAATTGGGAACTGTGCTAATTATCTACTACTGCATCATAACAAATTATTCCAAAAACGTAATAGCTTTTGAAAACGTCAATTAGAGTTAATAAAGCTCAGGAATCTGTTGAAAACTTCACTGGGAGCTTGTGGTTCAAGGATTATCGGTAGTTTATCACCAAGCTGATTGTCATATCTCAGAACTCAAATACAGACTTGCAGATCTGCTTCTGGGCTCACTTGAATTCTAGCCAGAAATCCTTAATTCCCTGCAGCCTGTAGAAGTGAGAGGTCGATTCTTCGTTATACTGTGGGACCATCCCCACCAGTAAGCAGACATTGCAGCAGCTTGCTTCCCCATGAGTAATGAGAAGGAGACAAAGAAAACCCTCGCAGAAGAAAGGTGGAGGTTTTAAAAACCTAATTGTTCATTGAGCCTTCATCCAGTGACTGATGGAAGCAGATGCAGAGATCCACGGCCGTGCTCCTGGCCAAGCTCCAGGAGTCCAAACGATGAGAGACAAGAAGGATTCTATGAGCAAGGGACATAAGAGATCATGATGGGGAAACGTGCAGAGACTGCCAGCTAAACTAGTGGAAACACATGAACTGTGGACCAATAGCTGAGGAGCCTCCATGGTACTAGACTAGGCCCTCTGGATAGGCAAAACAGTTGTTTAGCTTGAACTCTTTAGGAGGCCTCCAGGCCATGGGATTGGGACCTGTCCCTGGTGCATGAGCCGGCTTTTTGGAGCCTAGTGCCTATGGTAGGACACTTTGCACAGCCTTGGTGCAGGTATGAGGGGTTTGGACCTGCCTCAACTGAATGTACCAGTCACTGCTGACTCCCCACGAGAGATCTTACCTTGGAGGAGGTGGAAATGGGGAGTGGTTTGAGGGGGGAGGGCTGGGGGGGCAGAAGGAGGAAGGAGAGGGGAATCTGTGGTTGGTATATAAAATGAATAGAAAATGTCTTAATAAAATAAAGAAAGAAAAAATAAAATAAAATAAGTGATTGGTGATGAAAAAAATAAAACCTAATTATGAAAGTGTCATCCATTGCTTGTGCAATGGTCTGTTCATTCAAATGAATGAGAAATTCTAGCTCATACAAGGGAAAAGGATGAGTCAAAGTTAAAGAGAGCCAAATGTAGGACTTTTGGGGGCCATAGCAGGGGTGACTAATCTAGAAATCAAGACTGATTCAAAAATTTCTCTTTACAAGATTTATTTATGTCTTTCTTGGGGTCCTGTTTTCCAGGTAGCCTCCCTGGTGATGTGAGTAGCAGTCCAGTCATCCTTGTTCCATATCTAGTATCCTCCCATGAGTGAGTACATACCATATTTGTCTTTCTGAGTCTGGATTACCTCACTCAGGATGATTTTTTTCTAGATCCATCCATTTGCCTGCAAACCTCATGATGTCATTGTTTTTCTCTGCTGAGTAGTATTCCATTGTGTATGTGTGCCACAATTTATTTATCCATTCTTCAGTTGAAGGGCATCTAGGTTGTTTCCAGGTTTTGGCTATTACAAGCAATGCTGATATGAACATAGCTGAGCAAATGCTCTTGTGGTATGATTGAGCATTTCTTGGGTCCAAGAATGGTAGAGCTGGATCTTGGGGGAGATTGATTCCCAATTTTCTTTTTTTTTTTTTTTTTTTTTTTTTTTTTTTGTTTTTGTTTTTTCGAGACAGGGTTTCTCTGTGTAGCTTTGCGCCTTTCCTGGAGCTCACTTGGTAGCCCAGGCTGGCCTCGAACTTACAGAGATCCACCTGGCTCTGCCTCCCGAGTGCTGGGATTAAAGGCGTGCGCCACCACCGCCCGGCTTGATTCCCAATTTTCTAAGAAAGCGCCATATTGATTTCCAAAGTGGTTGTACAAGCTTGCATTCCCACCAGCAGTGGAGGAGAGTTCCCCTAGTTCCACATCCTCTCTAGCATAAGGTGTCTTCAGTGTTTTTGATTTTAGCCATTCTGACAGGCATAAGGTGGTATCTCAGAGTTGCTTTGATTTGCATTTCCCTGATGATTAGGATGTTGAACAATTCCTTAAATGTCTTTCAGTCATTTGAGTTTTCTCTGTTGAGAATTCTCTGTTTAGTTCTATAGCCCATTTCTTAATTGGACTGTTGGTTGTTTTGATGTCTAATTTCTTGAGTTCCTTATATATTCTGGATATCAGTCCTCTGTCAGATGTGGGGTTGGTAAAGAACTTTTCCCATTCTGTAGGCTGTCGCTTTGCCATATTGACCATATCCTTTGCTCTACAAAAGCTTCTTAGTTTTAAGAGGTCCCATTGATTGATTATTTCTCTCAGTGTCTGTGCTACTGGTGTTATATTTAGGAAGTGATCTCCTATGCCAATGCATTCAAGACTACTTCCTACTTTCTCTTCTAGCAGGTTCAGAGTAGCTGGATTTATGTTGTGGTCCTTCATCCACTTGGACTTAAGTTTTGTGCACAGTGTCAGACCCCAAGAAAGACATGGGGATCACCCAATGACGGAGAAATGGCTGTGATCTACATGAACAACCTGGACATGAGTGGGAGTAATGAAGGGCGAGGGTCAAGGGAAAGAGAGCCTGTGGGAGCGGGAGATCCCAGCTGGATCAAGAACAGAGCAGGAGAACAAGGAATAGGAGACCATGGTAAATAAAGACCACATGAGAAAAGAAAGAAGCAAAGTGCTAGAAAGGCCCACAGAAATCCACAAAGATACCCCCACAATAGACTGCTGGCAATGGTTGAGAGACAGCCAGAACTGACCTACTCTGGTGATGAGATGGCCAAACACCCTAATAGTTGTGCCAGAACCCCATCCAATGACTGAGGGGTCTGGATGCAGAGATCCACGGCTAGGCCCCGGGAGTCTAATTGGTGAGAAAGAGGAGGGTTTATATGAGCGAGAATTATTGAAACCAAGTTCGGATAAAGCACAGGGACAAATAACCAAACAAATGGAAACACATGAACTATGAACCAAAGGCTGAGGGGCCCCCAACTGGATCAGGCCCTCTGAATAGGTGAGACAGTTGATTGGCTTGATCTGTTTGGGAGGCATCTAGGCAGTGGTACCGGGTCCTGTGCTCTTTGCATGAGTTGGCTGTTTGAAACCTGGGGCTTATGCAGGGACACTTGGCTCAGTCTGGGGAGGAGGGGACTGGACCTGCCTGGACTGAGTCTACCAGGTTGATCTCAGTCCTCGGGGGAGGCTTTGCCCTGGAGGAGGTGGGAATGGGAGTTAACTGGGGGAAGGGGAGGGGGGCAGGAGGAGGAAGAACAAGGGATTCTGTGGCTGATATGTAGAACTAACTGAATGGTATTGTAAAATAAAATAAAAGGAAAAAAATTAAAAAAGATTTATTTATGTTTATGTGTATAGGTGTTTTGCTTTCATGTATTTCTATGCATAATGCATGTATAGTGCCCACAGAGTAATTGGATCCCCTGTAACTGGAGTTATGAACAGTTAGCTGCCATGTGGGTATTGGAAAGATAATACAGGTCTCCTGGAAGAGCAGCAAGTGTTCTTCACCCTGAGGTATCTTTCCAGCAGCAGATTCTAATCATCTTAGTGTACACTTAACAGGACATTTCAATGTTCTCACTTCCATTTTAAGAAGTTCTAACTAATACTAAAATAAAATATATACCCAAACATCAAGGTAAACATTGCATCAAATACAAACATAAGTAAATTGTGTTTCTGGCTTCTAGAATATTCTGCTAAAAGTATGAATTACTTATTTCACAGTTTGAAATTTGTAGTTTTGGATTTCAACTACAGAAAGACAGCATCCATACAGATACATAGCTATAAGACATATGGATTTAAATATGGATGAATATGCATAAGTGTTTATGTGTATTTACCATATGACAAGATGAGGCATGATAAAACAACACATTTCCCTAAAACAGAGATGAATGTTTCCATATTTGACATTTTAATATTCCAGAAACCACAAACATTAATAATTATACTTAAGAAATTTTATTTTTAGCTTTTACCAACAATTGTTTTATTACTAAAAGATTTTACTATTAAGAAAGTGGAATTTAATTTTTCTTAACAATAAAATAGGTGAAGAATATGAGATGCTTCTCTGTTTCATGCCTGTTATAATAAAACATAAGGTGGAAATAGTGATAGACCTTTGCAAAGCTTCTTAAGAAATTCATTGCAGATGTTATCCCATTTGTTAAGTACTAAGATTAGCAAAATAACAAATTAAGGTAATTAATACAAAATACAGTATTCATGCTCAGTAGGGCTACTCATAGTGGATAATAATTGAAACCGATGTCTTTTAAAAAGGAATTCTAGCCAAGGGCTTTTATTTCATCTCGAGAAGATTACATATCACCATAAACTCAGAGATTAGATCTTTGCAATTATACAAATTGCCTTTCTAATATCATGTCAGTATGAATGTTATGTAAAGATAAAGTAATGAAGTTAAAGAGGTTTTTTCTCCCCCAACCATTTTACTGTTGTGAAAATAGTTTATAGAAAGTGTATACTTGTCTTCTGCTAAAAAAAAATATTAGTTTTAATCCTTTATTGGTTAGCTAATTCCATGGTGGGAGTCTTTATAAACTGTCCAACTACATATAAGGAACACATAAATTGAAAAACTGCCAAAAATCATTATGCTAATTCTCTTATTCAGATAGAAAGGAATGTTATACCATTGTTTCAGTTTTTCTTTACCTTGAATTATATGATGAACTACATAGTACAACTTTCAAATTATATTTAAAATATTGCCTCTTGATTTAATAAAAATCAGTTCCAAATGAATAGGGATAAAAAAAATGTGCTGATGAATTAGATGTAATTAACTGATTTGTATTTTTTTTCTCTACATGTATGTTTTTGCATGTTTTGCTTAATTACATAAGAAAATATCTTAGTGGATAAAGTCCTCATATTTTTTGTCTAAAATGATCATCAAAATAATTGTATCATTGTTTTCATACATAGTATCCACTATTGATTCACCTACTGAATTTCAAAATACATTGTTAAGCCCTTACTATGCAAGAAATGTTGTTGAAAGCACTCTAAGGAATGTAAGGATAAATAAGATAAATGTAAAGATAAAATAGGAGGTGATGCATGAAGCACATGACAGATAATGTCACAATGTAAATTCAAGTAGTATAATCATCACAAGACAATTGTGTTGGAACTTACACTGCTCTTTGGAGCTCCAGTAAGAACTACTGAGGGAAGTTCCATTGCACATGCCTGCACCACGCCTTTTGCCCTTTTGGAATCCACACTAAAACCACAATAAGAATACACTCAACTTTAACCACACCTTCTTCTTTTATTTTTAGTGAACTTTATTATTAAAAAAAAATCACACACCAAAATTAACCAGATAACCAGTTGCATTTTCAATGGGATTCAGAAATGAAATGTATGCATGCATCAATGATGGATGGATCAGAAGCCATTTAAGATAAATTATACAACTCTAAATAATAGAAATATAAAGGTATAAATGTACTCAGTAGAAGCATCTTTCAGAAAATCAGCAAAAAATATATTTCCTGAAGGCAGGTCGCCCACTGTGAACTATGAAATAATATCCCTTTGCATTAACATTTGATGTCAAGGATGCCATCAACTAAAGAGCTTTGGATAGAAAAACAAGAGTTAGGAGGATCTCTCTCTCTCTCTCTCTCTCTCTCTCTCTCTCTCTCTCTCTCTCTCTCTCCTGTCCCTGTCCATGTTCCTCTTCCTACACACACACACACACACACACACACACTCACACACCCCTCAGAAGAGTGTTTTAACAATAAGTAGTCTAGAGAGGTATTTACCCAGGAGGAAAACATTTGTATTTTGGAATCTAGAAGATACTGTAGGATAGCTAATTCTTTGTGCAAATCCTAGCTGTTGCCCACCTCTTTACTTCAGATTGAATATGGCCACTATTGTCTTGAGACAAAGCATTTGTTAACTCTCTCTCTCTCTCTCTCTCTCTCTCTCTCTCTCTCTCAAAAAAAAAAAAAAAAAAAAAAAAAAAACTTCAGCATTCAGGCTTATTAGCATCCTCCAAGGTGGGAGGAGGAAAGTTCACAAGGCTCAGTCAGTAACTGTGCCTCCCCTTCTGGAGGTCACATACTGGGCCAGCAACATTGACTGCAGATGGAACTCTTACATAGTGCACCTACCTGAAAGTTGTTCAGAGATTTCTTCAGTGGTGCAGAATCTGTGTTTCTCCAATATTTTATTCTGAGTATAGAACTCTTGGGTACTGTATCTGGCAGTAGTTTTCCTAAGTGACTGCCTTTGAATCACTCATGCTCATGAGAGGAGGAAATAATCCCAATAATTCAATGCCTCACCCAGTCAAACTTTGGTGGAGTTCTTTCTTTGGTCTCCTCTTTGGTGTCCTCTGTATATGAAGTGAATTAGTCTCTTCAAGAAAAATCACATAACCCTTATCCAGGAAAATCCTAGCTTATTTGTTGATGAGGACAAAAAAAGTAGGACATAATATACAAAGGAAACATAAAATAAAATCATGCAGTATGCCACAGAGTAAACACACTTCCATAGTATCTATGGAAGTTATGAGCAAAAGCCAGAACCTCATGAAAGGAGTGCCTATACGACATTAGACTAGAAATGCAAAGAACAGCTAAAAGATGTCAAGAAAATATGTGAGCTTGAATATAATTGGATGTGCCTCAGAAAGTAAGTACAATAATGATCAGAAAACATACAGGTAGAGTGGTTTGAGTGTGAATGGCCCCCACAGGCACACACATTTGAATGTGTGGTCACTGGGGAGTGTGACTACTTGAGAAGGATGAAGAGGTGTGGCCTGGTTGGAGGAAGTATGCCACTGGGCTGGGCTTTAGAGTTTATATGCTCAAGCCAGGCCTAGTCTCTCTCTCTCTCTCCTCTCTCTCTCTCTTTCTCTCTCTTCTGCCTGCTGATCTAGATGTGGAACTCTGGGTTCCTTCTCCAGCACCATGCTTCCCTGAACAGCACCATGCTTTCCTCCATGATGATAATGGTCTAAATCTCTGAAGCTATAAGCTATCCCAATTAAATGTTTTCCTTTATAAGAGTTGCCATGGTCATGGTATCTCTTCACAGCAATAAGAACTCTAACAAAGAAAACAGGAAACCATTAAAAAGAATCACGACTAAACGTGAGGCAAATGAAATAACAACAGTAGAGTCAAAATTCAAAGTCAAAAATTTAAAAATAACAAAATCCTGACTAACCAGGAATGCCTGGTTACATGTGTGTATTTGAAGCCCCTGCAGAAGACAGCAAAACAAATTAAAAGAAAAACACGAAGGTATAATCCTTGAAAACTCATGAGAGATTACAGGACAATCATTGTACAATTCCAATTAGGTGATATACTTAATGAGTCAAGGTTATTGATACAGAAAGAATAGTTAAAGCATGAACAGGAAGGGCTGAGGGAAACAGGGAATGAGGACTTGTATAATGGAAATGGAGTTTCAGTTGGGAAACTGGAAATGTTCTGGTTAGAGATGCTGGTAGTAACAAGACAATGATATGTAAGTACTTAATGCCATTGTACTGTACAATTAAAATGATTCGAACACTAGGCTTCTGGCAGTGTGCATTTTGTCACCAAAATCTCATGAGACAAGGTGTCTTTGCATAGCAAAAAAAAAATGAATATATTGGGTCATAGAAACTTGACCAAGACTACATAAAAGGTAGTATTGTACATTAAGGGTAAGTAAACGGACATAAATACCATGGCACTTGTGAAAGACAAAAGAAATCAAGCTTCTCTCAAATTTTTCACACCAGTATTCAGGGAGCCAATAATAAAAGGATGCTTAAGTAAAGAAAGCAGGAACCAAGTATTTTATATGCAAATAAATCATACTGAAGTATAAATGCATAGATAATTATTTCACACATACTAAAATCAGAGTGTCATTCCTAAACGACCTTCTAAAATATTACAAAAGGAGGGGACTTCGGGTAGTTAAATAAGCCTAGTAAAAACGTGAAGACAGAGAGGAAAGAAAGAGTAAAATATATCTAACTGCAAAATAAACATGACACAGGTAAGTCAGAAGTGGAAACTGTATTTCCTGATTACTATCAAGAAAAAAAAATGGAAAAAGAAAGTAAGAAAAGGCTAAATAAAACTAAGATTATAAAGAACAGGGAAGCAAAGAATATAGGAAGCTAGTTCCTGAAATACCCAGAAATCCCAAAATCTGAGTTTTCTCAAGTCCCTTGTTTAAATGGCATCATATTGCATATGCATACCCTTACCAATACTCCAGATCACCTCTAGATCACCTACAATACCTAAAATAAAGTAAATGTTACATAAATAGTGGGAATGATGGAGTTTTATTTTTAAACACTTTTTACTGGCATATTAAACGAAATTTGTTCCTATCATTGAGGTATGATATAAGGTCTAGATATAGGTACACATTGTATAAGGTTTAAACCAAGTTAAACACATGTGTTTCCTCTAAGATTTATCATTAAAATATCTTGTAGCTTTTCTGAAAAGTACTGTAGGTATCGTTAACTGTAATCATTCTTACTGCACAGTAGTGCACAAGAGGAATTTATTTCTAAATTTGTATTTTTTTGATATGTATCATAATTACATTTACTTAATAACTGATACAAAAATGATAGATGTTAATGAGATGCCATATAATGTTTCTGGGCATGTACACATTGCAAACATCTTTCTCTTTAAATACCATCTTTATGACAAAAGCTTTCAAGATCCTTTCTTCTAACTTTGTGGATGGACAGTGCCTCTTACTCTTAAGTCACTGTTGTTTCATATGATTTAACCAACTGTTCTTCATCCTATTTCCCTCCACTCTTTCCATCCCTAGTACCTACTCTCCCCCTCTCAGCTTCTAGGTCAGCTTCTTAGATTTCATTTGTAGTTCTTATCTGAGCTCCAAAAAGTCAAAAGTTTTGAGTTTAGAAATAACCCTAACGTCGTGTTTCTATTAGTAAAGGTTAGGTTGCATTACATTATCTGCCATGTGTAGCATGACCCACGTCTTATTTCGTTCTTGAATTTATCCTATATACTCGTGTCCCAGAGGAGTGTTTGTACTACCCTCGTTCCATTGTAAGGGCTTAATACGCTTTTTGTATTTCAAAGAGTAAAAGACTAGTGGGTATTGTATATCAATGCAATGATGCAATTATTCTGTTAATTTTAAATGAAATATGAGGAATTATACGAAGTGTTCAGTTTGTGCTCCGTTGACACTGTCACTTTGTGTCTGGTTGTCACAACGTCACGGTGGAGAGCCCCTTACAGAGCAGACAGAGCTTCTAAATTCATGGTATGTATGGGAGAGGGGTGGGGTAGGGAGGAGAACACAGAGTGATAGACTAAATGCACTTATAGTTAAAAGTTACTGTGTTATTTTGAGTTAACTCAATTAGAAATGCTTATTACTTTAAGAAGTGTTGAGAACGTAGAATGCAAAGCAGTTAAAAAGGGAATGTGTGAGAATTTTTTATTACATATCTTCTATAAATTTTGAACTGTAGTTCCTAACTAAAATTTAAAGAAAAATAAAATAAAGTGAGTTACTTGGAAAAAAAGAATTGATCAGTTAAGCAAACCATACCATAAGACAGAATATTTGGATCTTGGTTCAGGCTCAGTTGCTAACTTTCACTGTTAGTGCGCGAGTCACTAAATATCCACAGCCCAGGTTCCCAATCTGTGAAACGATGGGGCTGGAATTGGGGATCTTCAAGTTTCTTCTTCCTTTAATATTCTGTGAGTCATGATTTAATACAGTGTTCACCAAACTGTAGCCTAGGAAAATAGTTTTGGAGGCCAGCCATTTTCCACCATTTTATCAGCATGTCTGTTGTCTGCTTCTTTGAATCACTCAAAGAAAGAATAACTAACTGCCTTGCCAATCCCAGAATTATGAATTCAAGCCATGTAAAGAATAAACATTAGAAAATTCAAGATAACACCCTATTAAAAGGAGTCAAATCAAAATGACTGCAGGAAAACTTGCTAAAATCTGAATACCAAGCTGTCATTTGAGGCATCATAGAAATATTAAGATTATAGCATATCTTAACATAATGATATAATATAAATCTACAAAAATCTTGGTGTTATCATTTTTAGATTATGATATCTCTTTTGGGTAAATAAATGTTTCTGATCATTATAAGATTAAACTCAATTAAAATTGGGAGTGAAACTTTCCCATCATGCTCTCTGTCAACTTGTGATGTCGCTGGACCTATTTCTGTCTTCTTATGGTTATAAATTCAAATCAGTGTTCTGGCTCTGCATCTTAGAGAATTAACTATTGAACTGAGGTCTTGTATCCTCAATAACATTCATAACCCTACAACAGTACTGAGTTTTAATAGTTGCTCAAATCTGAAGCTGCACAGGGGGCAGACATCCTGCTTTTATGAAATGAGTCAATGAGAAAACTAAGTCTAGAATTTTCTATCTAGTAAGCCATACACAAAGAGAAAAATCACTCACACAAGCAGGAGAACAGACGGTTTGCACGATGAAAAGATTTGCACAGTTGCAAAATAGAATTAGTTAGCTGTCCAAACAAAGGGGAATTTGATACTCCAGGATTTCCTTTACCAGCCTGAAATGTGTAACTGTAACATGTATGCAGAGCCATTGTCTCCCAATGCAGAGTGAAGGCAGTCCTTGAGAAGAACATTTGCAACATGTCCTGCAGCCTCCACTTACCCCTGGAAACAGTGGGGATAGCCGGCATGTCACTGCTAGCAGCATGTCTGAATACATTCCTTTGCTCATGCATCTAGATGTGTTCTTTGTTTTCTGGAGACCTTCCTGAAACTATCGCTCTCTCCTTCAGAAAAAATGATATAACTAGTTCAAATCTTGCACTACTTCTGGAGTCAAAAATCCCTATGCAAATGGCCCCACATGGACCCATTCCTGTATGACAGCAGGTTTCCGCATTACCTTTGTTTTTCACACATAAAGTATGAAATATATATATATATATATGCAAGTATATATAAATATAAACATAAATACAAATATAAATATACATGCATATATACACATATACACACACACATATATGCACACATACATATTTATATAAGCACACACATATCAATACAGCTATTTAACTTCTTAAAATCCAAGTGCAGAATTGAACATTTTTCAATAAACTTTTATGATAACAAAAGCAAGATCCAGTGAGGCCACTAAAGACTGCAACTCACATCTTCCCAATTCTGAAAAGGCTGCTTTATCACATGAACCAGCAGTTTGGGCATTTCTACTTAAAGGCATTTTGTTCCAGTTATCCTCAATTATCATGGCAATTACCTGTTTTAAATTTTAAAAATGTATTTGTGTGTGAGCATATATATGAGTGTGTGTGTGTGTGTGTGTGTGTGTGTGTATGTGCGTGCGTGCATGCGTGCGCGCGCGTGCGCGCGCGCATGTGTTGCATGTAAATGAAAATATACATATGCCAGGGTGCACACATAGAAGTCAGAGGGTAGCGCTTCTACGTCCATTTTGTTTTGCAGCAAGGCCTATCCTTTCTACCCCCGTGCTCCCTGCTCGGGCTAGGTGACCCTTTAACTTTGGACCAATTTTCCTGTCTCTGCCTCCCATCTCACTGTAGGAGGATCACAGAAGAGCATCATAACAGCTGGCTTTTTTTTTTCTTCATTTTACATACCAATCCAGGTTCCCCCTCCCTCCGCACCTCCCTTCCCCCTACCTCCCTCATCCCACTCCCTATCCACTCCTCAGAGCGGGTAAGGCCTTCCTTGGGGAGTCCACAAAGTCTGGGGTACTAAGCTGAGGCAGGACCAAGCCCCTCCCCACGGTGTCAAGGCTGAGCAAGGTATCCCACCCTAGGGAATGTGTTCCTAAAAGACCTTTCGAGCACCCGGGAAAAGTCCTGGCCCCACAGCCAGGGGCTCCCCAAACAGACCTAGTCACATAGCAGGGTTCTCGGGATTGAGTCCACAGGCTCCGGTGACAAGTGCTTTTACCCTCTCAGGCGTCTCTCTGGTCTCTGCTCTAACTTTTCACTCCTAGTCTTTCATTAACTGTTTATTATATCATTTACTTGCATTTCATTTAGCACATTCATGATACACATAATGTGTCAGAAATTCTCTTTGTATTCATCCTCTGCTTTTTATTGTGTTAAATTACCACATTATTCCCAAACAAAAATGTATTGCAACAACATGTAAACTAAAACGTTATGATAAAGTATTACAAAAAGCATCACACTAGGTCTTAACAAGTCATTTACTCTTTCTAATTTCTGTAAGATCTTTATGGAGACATAACCAAAATAAATAAATAAATAAAACTCTCAATTTGTTCAATAAGTTCCTTGCCTTTCCCTTGTCTTCTGAAGGAAATTCAGGCTGTCATAAAACCAAACCATGAAATATCTCTATTTGGATAAAGAATTGTATAGAAAATGTTGTAAAAAGCACAATTTAAATTTAAAAAAAAATCAAGTACAATTTGAACTAGTCAAGATTTGACAAAAGAAATGAAACCATTTATTATCCACAGGAGACCAGAAGAAAAACAATTAACTGGGCTTAAAATAGTAAAAATATTAGATTCATGAATTATTCATAATGCTAATCTGGATAGGATAGACTCAAACAGAAAAAAATATTGTGCTGTATATATTTATTATATATATGACCATTTTCACCTATAGAATTCACCAGTATTACCATTTCAATATCAAACTACCCTAGCTCTGTTACTTAATATTTATGCATATATATGTTCAAATCATTTTTTTTTATTTTCAGTTTAAACATATTGGTGTTTGCAAGAGTAATCCAACCTTGGAGAAACTTTTACATTCATGTTTTTATTCCTTCAACCTACCTACTACTTCCAAGTACCTTGGCAATCATTGCTGTTCACCAAGCTGTTTGTATTTCATTTAAGGACCTTTAAGTTAGCAAACGCCTTCTGGGAGTCCCACATCACCAGAAAGCAGGCCTAGAAATATCTTTACACCACCCCCAAGTTCACCAGAACAGAAAATCCTTGAATCTTTCTTCCACTGAAGGTAGAAAAGTTTCTCCTTAAACTCCAGATAGTTTATCATGAGGTAGCTATTGATGTGAACAGTCTTGAAACATATGTATCCTAACTCCATCTTTATTCATTCCCTAGTCTACTATTCAATGGGAGACTCTCATGGATTGTGTGCAACAAAGGCACACAGTAGAAAAGAGCAGGTTGTGTTCTATACATCTAAAATAGTCTATGGGCAGAGGTAATAAATTTACACACAAGCTTCTAGACAGCTGGTAAAGTCAGCTCAGCCAATCTGTAGCATTCTTATTTTCCTTGAAACAATTATGGATTTGTTACTGTTGCTCTTATTTTGTAACCACACACCTTCCCACTCAGCGACCAACGCTGAAAACCCTTTGGAAACCTTCTGCTAATTGTTTTCTCTGTATCCTCAATTGTCATGCTTTAAGAAAGGACCCAACATTGCTCCATCCCCCAATAGTTCATTGACTGGTTCCTCTCATCTTTTAACTTTTACCCAATGCTTTTCTTCTGTGGATGTCTGATGATCCCTCACAGTAACATCAAAGCAAGACTTCATCTCACTCCTAGTTATCTGTTCTCTTAGTTCTCAGTCTTGTGCCCCAATGCAATGTAATTCCAGCTATTTGAACTTCGCAGTTGCCCTCCAAGTGTGTTCCAAGAGCACCTTTGTATATGTATCTAGCTGTACTGCTTCATACCACTTCACAAAACTCCACGGCACTCTGTGTTTCACTGTGATTTCTTTCTGTTTATCCTTCATTCTCAATTTAATCAACTTATCCCTCTGTGATGTTTCATAATCCCCTGTGTAGCCACATAGTCATTTTTTCTGTCTATTCTATAGTAGTAGAAATATATTTCAGCATGAGATTGTATTTCTCGCCACTAGTTTGTATGGTTTCATTGTTTTCTGTTTGTTTTAGAAAATGTCTCTTGTAATGTAGGCTTCCCTAAAACTCCCTATGTAGTTGAGGATAACTTTGATCTTCTAATCTTCCTGATATGGGCTACCATGCCCAGTTTCATGCTGGTGCTGGGAAATGAGACCAGGGCTTCCTTCACACAGCCTAACCAAGCACTCTATCCACTGAACCACATCTTATGATTGGCATAGTGTGTCGACTTCATGATCATAGTGACAATGTGTTTAAAGTTCCATCTTTAAATCTTCAGTTCCTACTACGTCTTATTACTGGACATACAGTAAATATTTTAATACGTATTATATTAAAATGCAATTATAATATAACAACATATGACCATATATGGCAAGTGCTGTAACTAAGACATAGGTGAGCTGAGAAAGATGGAGACGGTTTTGTGACTTGAGTTATATTTAAACTTGGTCAGAATTCATGACTGAGGAAGTCAAAGACCCAAGAGGAGACTCTATTGATACTTTTCTCAATAGTTATATTGTTAAACTGCCTTCCAAATACTTATGTTATGAGTATATAATAATGCTGTTTTTAACCTTAATTAGATGAGTTCCTTATTGTGGTGGGTAATGGTTAATACAGAGACTCAAATGTCCAAGTGCTGAAAATAAATGACAGTGAGTGCTCAGTCATAAAGGGTACTCATATAAACCAACTGCATCCCTCAAGTCTAAGAGAACATTGCAGAAAAGATGACAGAAAGAACGTAAAAACTAGAGAACAGGAGGATGTCAAAACACAGTTCATGAATGGAATTGTGTGAGGAGAATTCTGAGAGCTTGTGAAAAAACTCCGGGAAAACTAGACAAGCCTCTTGCAACCTCTGGTCCCTCTAAGCATGGATTTGTTCTTGGAATGTGCTTTTGTGCTGCTCCTAGGTGTGGTAAGTAGGAATGGGTTTGCTCCAGACAGATTGCGTATTACTGCTGACCTTTGTTATTCAAAAATGTTTCCAAGCGTGGGTTGTGCTTGGATACAGCCTACACTCCTGTGAACTTTGTGCATGTGACCATGCTTAACTCTCAGGATACCTTCAGAACATAAATTGTCTAGAGCACTCAGTAAAGTTGGCTATTTCATGAGACTTAAGTTTGCCTCATTTTTAGCCTCCAATCTTTCAGGTTCACACTACCCACAAAGCAACAACAGGAGAAGTGCCACAAAAAGCCATCTTCCGTTTATGACAATAACTGCTGCACACATGAACTCACAGAAGCTGTGATTATTTGCACAAGACCTGCACAAAGTCAAGCCATTAAAAAAACGCCAGCATGAAACAGGGCTCCTGGAGCTTCATGCCCTGTATAAATAACTCCTGGCGGTGATGTCTGCTGGAGGAAGAAGAGTTATTTTTCAGTGGGGATTAGTCAGCACATGTAGGCTGTCCATACTCCAGTGGGTGACCCCCACACCCATGCATATATGGGCAGACCCCACCAGACTCCATGTGTTAAAACAAAAAAGGATACAAACTTAGGTCTGAGATGTTGGGGGTATCCCAAGGGGAAACTGAAAGGAGGAAATGGGTATGGTTATGATCAAGTTATATTGTATACGTGTATGAAATTTTCAAAGAATAAACTATTTTTAAATGGGTGTATGCAAAATAACTATATTAAGGCAGAAAAGGTATCTTGAGAATATATTGATAGAGATCATAAATATCCCAATAAAGGGTATAAGTTGATTATTGAATATATAAGAAATAAAACATTGCTGGTATTAGCAGATTGGTTTTACACCTCACTTTGTAAAGAAAAGGAACCATAATGCATTAAGCAGAAAGTCAGCTTAGGAAAACATTATGGGAGTTCACATACAAGGGTATTTTTGTTTGTTTGTTTGTTTGTTTGTCTTGAAAATAATGGAAATACTACTGGACAAGTAGATAATAGATGAGATTGAGTAGAATATGATGCAGATATGTAGAGAGATAGGGATAGAGATTAATGAAGACATTGACTTTCTGATAAATTTAAGATCAAGAAATTTAGGTCCAGAACAAAAGAGTGATTTTTGACAAATTCACCACAAATCAACACAGTTCTGACTATGTAACATTTTAGAAGGCACATATCCAACAATAATTTAGTAAGTGGTTAGAGAAGATGGGGGTACAAGCCATACAGAAAGCAAAATAGGTATGAAGTAATGAGCCTACAGTTTGGGGAACTTTAATTTCTTTTCTGTATCATTAATTTGCTTTTCCACATGGGAAAGACTGGTTTAGTGAAAGCAGAGACCTTCTCTATTTGTTTGAAAGCCCACCACCCAACCACGGTTGGTTCATTTTGTGGAAGTTACATTGGGTTGCTCTCCAACAGTGGGTCCTGGCCAATAAGACTACAGTTCATGCCAGAGCTTGCTGTTTATTGCTGTTAGATGCATGGGTCTGCCTCTTACCCGAGGAAGCCTGGTTGCAAATCAAGTGTGCACAATGTTCCTTTTGAAGACTGGAAACACTGCAGCTTTGGTGTGTCCTTGCACCAGACATGGAAAAAGGGGAAAGACCAGCTTGAACAATCATTGTCTTCTTGTCACAACTCCACACATGGCTTTAGACTTGACGCATTGAGGTATAGCATGTTTGATGACAAGGCGGCTGCAGGAAGATTAGCAAAAATGGTGCATCCATATTAAAGAAATGTATCTTTCAATAAGTGAAATATAAGTTAAGAAAACAAAAAAAATGCTGAAATTGGATGGCTCTTGAGTTTTTTATTCTATGTAGAAAACAAACTGCATCACACAGAGTCACAGCCCAGGAGAAAATTTAATATATATATATATATATATATATATATATATATATATATATATATGGCAACCACTGAAAAGACCACCTCCTTTTCATTCCAAATGTTTTTTTTTTTAAATTGTAATTTAGATTTACAGAGAAATTATCTCTTGGAATGCACTAACCTTGCACATTACCTGTTACATTTAGATGGCTATAGCTCTTAAGAAATCCAAGTAAATTTCTAAGGAGATGAGTTTTAAGACAATTATTTTAATCTTTTCTCCTCCGTTTCCTCTGCAAATTCTAAAGTAATAGGGTAGCTTAAGCCAATAAGTATCTAATTTGAATTTTTAAAATCTCAAAGTCTGTAGGGAATTCTCTTTGCGTGATGCAGGGCATTGAAGGGAAACTTGTAAACGGTTGCCCTTCTTTTCTGTGTCCATACATGACAGGATCTACTGTTCCTACAGTCGGTTCAATCAAAGAAACCATTTGACCTGAATGTCTGACCCAGTGGCCAGCAGATTGACTCGGTGCCCAGCCTTCAGCCCTGCTCTGCCCATGCGTGTCCATGTGCTTTGTTTGCTCGCTGGCAGTTTCTGCATAGAGAACACACAGCATATGCCAGGTGGTCATGTGTCTGAGGCAGACAGGAAAGAACAAAGCAAAAAAAAAAAAAAATTCATTTGGACAGAGATGCTTTTCAGCCCTCCAACTGCCAGTCACCGAGAAGAGAAGAAAATGCGATGATGCTTGAATATACTCAACAGTAAACAACATCAAGCCGAGATTCAGATCACAAATCTCCCTCCGCCGCCGCTGACAGGCTCAGCATGCACATGGGGGCAGGAGACAAAGAAATCTGCTCACGGAGGAGGCAACACTGAGAAGAACCTCACCCTGACTGCCCGCTACCTCAGATGGCTGTTTTAGGATATGTTCGATCATAAACACGTGTTCCTAGGTCAGAAACCTGTTTTGATAAAGGAGAACACAAAGCAAAAGAAATCAGAACTTGCTTTGTGTCCACATCTTTCCCTTCCCCTTAGCACTTAATGTCCTGCTCACCCTCTACTAGCTCACAAACTGTCGGACACAGAGAATAGATGCTCAAGCCATCTCAGAACTGTTAGAATATCATTTGATACAGAAGCAAAAGGATGTGGCTTCTTTAAGAAGAGAAATGGATAATTTCCCTTACAAATATGCGGTGGCGTATTAGTAAAGATGAACACCTTTTCTTCTCCGCAGTTATTATTTAGAAGCTGCTATTGGGTAGATGCAAAACTAGTTCACTTCCCGCACTCTGACTTCTAATAGCGCTACTAATTTCCTGCCATTAATCTTAAAAAACGAGAAAACTGTCAGTTGACCAGCCCCAGTTCAGTGTTCTTCTGATTCCAAAATGTGGGCAAGTATCATCACAGAGAACTATTGCCTTGGTTTATTAGTAAGTCTGTTTGCAGGAGTTTCTTCAACATAGTGTATTTCTTCCTACAACTGTGCTATTTAACTAATTCAATACAAGTGAGTGTCATTCTAGATGTTTTCACATATGAGGATAGGCCATCTTTTGGCATTTCCCCCTTTTTTGAGGAATTTTTTTCTCTTTGTATTAAATCTGACAAGTTCCTTCCATTAGTTTTCCCAGTATCTACCTTTGCTGTATGTGATTGATTCGAAAAGGCAGAACTAATCACTCCTTTCTGAGTGCCTTGTGAACACATCCTCAAGCCAATAAATAGGCTTTCTGCTTTTTGCCTGCACTGAACGACTTGTCTATGGCTTTGGCTTAGACCATTTCTGATCACCCAGAAAACAAATCAATTTCTTGTTTCCTTTTGAACTTCCACCCAGGTTACTGTCTTATAATAGTAGAGAAATAAATAGCATTTGTGGTGAGAGTGTATAATTCAATAACAAAATCAAGCAAAACTCTCAGGGGAAAAAAAAAACAGTACAGGTGTGTGGGCTCCCAAAGTCATGTGAAATGGATGAAATAGCTCTTACAGTGATGGAACAAAATCGTATTGTCTCTTATCTGGCTTTTAAAGCCATTTTGTTGAGCTGAAAATCCTATATTCATAGAAAAGCCTTGCCTGAGGTGACGGGATCATCTCTGATTATTAAAGGGAGGATTTTAAAGATCTAATTTACTTTTTGTTATGCACTGCTTGCTATTTGCATTCCACTCCGGCTGAACATTGAAGTGAGACAAGCCTTTGTCACCTTGTGTCTGGTCACGTCTCCCCCCCCCCACCTCAAGTCTCCCTACGCTGGCACAGCAGCACAGCAATGCAGGGCTGCAAAGAGCAGCAACGTGATTCAGGGGGGAAATAAAATGGAGAAACAAACGGGGGAAGAAAGCAATCCGCTTGGGTTCCTAATCAGATGAAAATGTATTTAATGACAACATTTATATCAGCAGCAAGCTTTTCTTTCATAAAACCTTTTCTTTATAATTTCCTAAAATGCAGACACTTAGCCTTAACTACCACATGGTTGTAATATTGGCAGCCAGATGAGTACAGCTTTCAGGGAAAAGAAAACATAATGGGAAATCACTGTTATTTTACAGGTCTTGTAAAAATGAGGGAAACGCACAACCTGAGTGAAAACTCCAGATAGTGTCTCTCCCGAATCTGCCTGTGGAGAAACCTAGATAGATGGTTTCAGTTCTGAGGTTGATTCCAGAAATGTATTTGGATTTTTAGTTTAGTTTATTCAGGCATAACTATAGATTCATCCCAGCAAACAGATGTGTTGAAGGTGAACTTTATGTCTGTTCATTGGCAAAGGAAGTGGAATTGAGAATTTGAACTAATTTCCATTTTTATTATGTAGTATGACGTTTGCTTCTTTGTTCTCTCATAATCAACTTCAGGCCTCATGAAAATACCCTAGCCGATCGTGTCTAACAGGGTTTGATTCCGTGCTCTGAATGTAGAGTTGTTTATGAGTGTTATATCCACCTGTGCACCTGACAGACTTTCTCTCAGTGGAGTAACAAATTGGATTTTTCAAGAGCAAGAGAGAGATACAAGCTCCTTCTAATAAAGTAAATATGATTCCACTTGTATATGGCTGAATTTTTAAACTAAACTAAAAGTGAATCTTTGGGTCATGAGGTGCAAGAATGGGTTTTCTACAGCTTTGTTGAAGAAGACGCTGGGCCAGCCTCCTTTATCTTACAGATAAGGACCATGTCTGCATACCTTCTGATCCACCCTTGTCAATGGGACCAATTTCATTCTGTCTTTGTGCTCACAGAAACAATTGCTGTGAGATTTAAGTCCAGTAGGCTGATCTTACTGGAATTAAGTTGTAGGTTTGTCTAAAAACACCAGGAGGAAGAAAGTTGGGGTGCACACCAGTCTGTTCTGACACCCCCTTTCCTCCTGGCTTGATGTCATAAAGGTGACAGTGAGTGATTTGATGAGTCTTCCACTATGGTCCTCACTCTAGTGGTCCATCATGACTCTATTTTCCATATGTTCTTTTGGCCTTTAGAGGGGCCATGCTTTTTTTTTTACTGTGGCAATTGGGTGTTGTATCAACTCATATTTGATCTCTTATTCTTCCTTGCTGTGTGTGTGTGTTATTTCATTTTTCTTGTTGCTGTAATAGAACACATTGACTAAAGCAATTTAAGAGATAAAGGGTTTAATTTGACTCACAGTTCTGGGTTATGGTCCATTTTGGCCTGGAAGTCACTTCAGCAATAGCTTGATACAGATAGTCACATGGAATTGTGAAGAAGAAAGAAACAGTGATGAATGTCTGCATTCAAATAACTTTCTCCTTTGTTGCCACCCACAGTTATGGTGAGTCTTTGTCTCACCTTATCCTAATAAAAGATCATGCCTCACAGACATGTCCAGAGTTTAATCTCACCTAGTCACTCCCAGACACTTGTCTCCCAGGTGATTGTAGGATCTGTTGCTCAACAACCAGTATTAGCCATCCCAACTACCAAAGTCTTTTTATGTACATCATCTTAGATAAATTTTTAGAACATTTTTATGATAACACAAATACCTCCTCCTCTCCCTCACCTTCTTTTTCTCTCCTCTCTCCTCCTTTTGTGAGATGTGTTTTTGTTCTATTGCCTGAAGTTCACAGGGTCCAGACTTCTCTTGAACTCATGATCTTCCTCTCTTAGCTTCGTAATGGCTAAAATTACATGCAAGGGCTGCTATACCTGGCTTCATCTTTTCCCCTAATAGTCACTCTAGTAAAATAACCCACTGGATAATTACAGATTGATTCTAATTGACTTTCACTTCAAAGACTATTATGACCAAGGTTCTCTAACAGTCTCCTCCTTAACCTCCATGGCAAGGACAGAAAGACTTAGAAGAGATTACAGTGCTTATCGTCTCAATAAGCTGAAGAAGCTGATAGACTGAATAGATGGGATTTCATGTTGATGGAGGCATGGAGAGAAGAATTGTGATTCTCCTGACTGGGTATTCTGAAGTCAAGGAGGAAGGAAATGGGCAAGATGCAATGCATTCATTTTCTATTTAAAATACCAAGGAAGACTGATTCCAGACTATACAGCCAAATGACAAACGATATAGGATATCTTTTTGTCCAGTGAATAAGAAAGACCTCCAAAAGATTTTGAATGTGTCAGGTGTATATAAGACCTGAGGGGCTTTTTACTGACCATATTTGGTCATTTAGAGCTCAAAATATGCAGTGATATTTATGTACAAATCATTGAAAAATGTGGACCTCTGAGTTCACATGGAATTAGAGATAGTGAGAAAAACAGAGAATAAAAGAAAGAAAATATAAAACAAATTAGTTCTTTCTTACAGTAAAACATAGACTAATTCACAGAATAAAGGTAATAACATATCATAAATAATCAAGGGATTATTCACTCCCATGGATAAAAATCTGATGAGTACCAGAACATTTAAGAATCTTAAAGGCTTACTCCTTCCCAAACTGATTCTTATAAGAGAAAACTAACAACTTCACCATGGAAAAACCTTTCCGATATCCCTCAAGCTTGGGAGAATGTGTTACCTCAAGACATGCCTGTTTGGGTTGGGGCAGAAGAGATGGGCGTCCTCCCCACTTGGGCAGCATGGGAGAGCTGGCTCTGGAGGTGTGGATGAGGGAGAATTGGCTCCACCCCATCCTAGGGTGGTGAGGGAGAGCTGGTCCCTGCCAACTACAGCACTCAGGAGAGCATGTGCTGCATCTCACCTGGGGAAAGCAGCAGTGCTGACCCTGGTGGTATGGGTGTGAAAGAGGTGGCACAGGCGTGGGAGAGAGTGTGAGAACAGGAGAACTGGCCCTGGCCATTTTTGACTTTGGCACTCAGGTAAGCTGGCCCTGCCCCTTGCCAGGGCAGCGCTGGAGAGCTGGCCCTGGTGGTATGGGTATGAGAAAGCTGACCCCAATGGCATGAGCATGGGAGAGCCAGTCCTGCCTGTCCCCTTACCAGCTACCTCAAGCAGGAGAACTGGTCCCACTCCTCACCTGGGCAAAGCAGAGGAGCTGGCCCTGCTGGTACAAGTGTAGGAGAGTGAGCGGGCTGACCAACTCAGCTACCACCCAGACCCAGATTCAGAGCTTTAAGTTGGCCCACCCCAACATCTACCTCATCTAAGAACTTCTGGAGCATGTGAAGACCCAAAGCTGCAGGATCTCCATGACACAGGGCAACAACAGGATATCCAAGAGAAGTCTCAGTGAGGATCCAGAACTGAGAGTATAGCACAAGCCAGAGGCCTCAAACCAGACCAATGACTCATTACAAGGAACATTTGCAAACAAAACTGTTTTCCCAAAAGAGTAGACTGGGTAACACACCATGACACACCACAGCTTTCACAGTGAGATAGTTTTTTTGTTTGTTTGTTTGGGGTTTTTTGTTGTTTTTAATTTTAATTTTTATTTATCTTTTATTATTTTTACTTTTTGTTTTATTTTTGGGGGAGGTTGCAAAGGTAGAGGGAGGATATGGAAGGATAGGGAGATGAATGGAATTGGGGTACATGATGTGAAATTCACAAAGAACCAATAAAAAATTTTTGAAAAACGAAATTAAAGAAAAGACATGCCATTTTGATGCAAGGATGATTTTGAATTGAAGAAACTTTTAAAAAGAGAAGAGGATTTTGACATTGGTTTCCAGCCAGATCTATACTGAATCAAGGGATTTCCCCAACTTTATTAGCGTGGACTTTCTCACTTTTCCTCAATATGTTCATGTATTTCATCTAATGTTCTGCTCCCTCACCCAGGTTCACTTTCATTCTGTATGGCCAACCTCTGCAAGTAGAAAAGCCAGAATTAGATTTGAGACTTTTCCAAGTGTCAGCTTTGTACCCAAACAAACTAGTCATTGCTGTCCCTCAGAAGGAAAGCTGCCTCTCACATATAAAAGAATCTTCGTCTTGGACGGTTCTGTATCTTCAAAGGTTGTTTTGAAATGTTGATGTACCATATAAGTAAAAAAAAAAAAAAAAAAAAAAAAAGAAAAAGAAAAAAGAAAAGTCTCCAGGCAGATTAAATGCATATATAAATACATAATATAGCCCACTGACTCCAGTTGGCAGAGTTATAGCTTTAGTATAAGAGGCAAAACACTCCCCAAGGAAGTTGGAGACTCCGTTTTCCTGCTGCCAAGTCCTCCCCACCGACTCGCACACGCTGACTAATGCATATGCTTATATTGTAAGGTTCCAGGCACTGGTCTTCACTGTGGCCCGGAGTTCCAGAGCAGTACATCTTTTGTCCTCTGCTACATTTCTAAGGTCTTTCTTGCTGCATATTCATGGCCATTAGCAGCATAGATGTCCTGAAGCCTTTAATTCACATTCAATAACATTAAATATGAAATTCATTTTGTAATTTTTAAATGTTGCAACATACACATACAGTATTCTTTTTTTTTTTTTTTTTTTTTTTTTTTGGAGACAGGGTTTCTCTGTGTAGCTTTGCGCCTTTCCTGGAACTCGCTTTGGAGACCAGGCTGGCCTCGAACTCACAGAGATCCACCTGCCTCTGCTCCCGAGTGCTGGGATTAAAGGCGTGCGCCACCACCGCCCGGCCATACAGTATTCTTTAAAAAAAAAAAGAAGTAAAGCTATACAACACTCATTTAGTCAGTTGTTTTAATCTTCTTACTCAAACAAAATATTATCACAGATCTCTTTTTATTTGGCAGTCAGCAAAAATAATGTTGACTTTGGCCCCCTCTTATTAATGAACCATTAGAACTCTGAAATTTCCTTCTATTCCTTCTTAAGGACCTCCAACTTCTGTCAAGTCATGTTTTGCCTTCTGTTGTAGCAGCTTTCACTATCGTTGACATCCCCTATTGCAAAATCTTTCATTAAAGAAACAAGTACAATATATTTATTTATTATATTGATTATGAACAGCTGGGTTGTTTCTTGTTTAAAATATCAAAGCAAAGTTATTGGGGAAATGAGCTTTTCTGTACATGATTTCTGTTGCCAAAAAACCTTAATCTCTATTATTTATGTACATATGAGCAGGCTGATCATGTACACATTTAGCTATTGTTAATACTGCTGATTATTTTTCCAACAGTGTTTATTGAAATAATTTGACTGTTGAATCAACTTACCGTTGAATTAGTTATATAATTTTTGAGCTATCTAGTTGATTCATGCCTTTACTAACACTAGTATTTTCAGCCTTTTGAAATTGGCCACGATGGTGGTGCATGCCTTTAATCACAGCACTCAGGAGGCAGAACCAGGCAGATCTCTGAGTTCGAGGCCAGCCTGGTCTACAGAGCAAGATCCAGGACAGGCACCAAAACTACATGGAGAAAGCCCGTCTCGGAAAAAAAAAAAACAAAGAAAAAAAAATGAGGTTAGGGACAAGAAGATGACCTAGCTCCGGCTGCCCATGCCTTAATGATCTGAGTTAGGCTCTCCTATGCCACTTCAAGGCAGATGAAGAGAACCAATTTCATAAAACTTTCTGACTTCCACACAAGCATTGTGGTATAAGTACCCATACAAATAATGTGTGAATACACTAAATAAAAAATTAAAGTATTAAAAAATAAAGTTGATGTTTATCCTTTGGGGGGGTACAATGTTGTATTGTATGGCTTAAGTTGTAGCGTGAATCTTTAATTGTTCTTATTAATAAAAACAAAGCTGGGGCCAGTTAGTGGGGTGAATACTGGAAGATCAGAGAAGCAGAACAAGCCACAGCCACCTCACCTTGCCGATTCCTCAGCTGATCCTGTTTCCTCAGACTGGAAGCCTCTGAGTCCTCATCCAGAATGAATCTCAGCTGAACTGCTTCTCGAAAGCCTAAAAGCTTAACCAGGCCAAAAGCTTCTAGTTTCTGGTCCTCACGCCTTATATACCTTTCTTCTTTCTGCCATCATTTCCTGGGATTAAAGGCTCACTTTCTGGGATTAAAGGCGTGAGTCACCACACCTGGCTGTTTCCAGTGTGTCTTTAAACTCACAGAGATCTGGATGGATCTCTGCCTTTGGAATGCGAGGATTAAAGAAAGGTATGTGCTATCATTTTCTGGCCTCTATATCTAGTGGCTGTTCTGTTCTCTGACCCCAGATAAGTTTATTAGGGCACATAATATTTTGGGGAACACAATATCACCACATTAAGTTTATACTGAATTGAGGAAAAATGAATCTGACCAATATTTCATATGGCTACTGGCCATTTTGGTATTGATTTGTTTAAATCATTCTTTATATTTTGTTCAATTATTAGTTATGATTTTATTTATTAATTCTTTGGTATCCTTTATACATCTTGCTGATGAGTACATAGAACATATATGTAAATTCATATTGTATGTATATATATATATATATATATATACAAAAAATATTACATATATAACATGTCATAATGCACTATTCAATCGTCCTGCTAGGGATAACCATTCTGATTCCTGCTTGGACCTATTTTAAGATTATATTTCAATTGCAACATTTTTCCCATCTCTTTCCTCTCACCAAGCCCTCAGAAATGCCCTTTCCCATATTCCTTCAAATGCAGGCCTCTGTTTTCATCAATTGTTATTACATGCAGGAAAACTTTCATCACATGTGTTTTGTTATGGTCAGAATTCATTTCTGAATGAAGCAGCACTGGACATCTTAACCCACAGCCTCCAAAGTGCTAAGAAAATTAAGTATGATTAAGAATAATATAGTGGGCTAAATTTATGTAAAATTAGGTAACAATAAAAATATATGTACACAGCAGTGATAATCTCAAGGGATGAATTATTGGGGAACTGGAGAAGAAATTTTTACCTTCTTGAATACTTATTTTTTTCTGTAAAAACATACTATATTTTGTTCTGTATGGCAAATGTGTTGCTCTGATTGGTCAATAAATAAAACACTGATTGGCCAGTGGCTAGGCAGGAAGTATAGGCAGGAAAAGGAGGAGAAGAATTCTGGGAAGTGGAAGGCTGAGTCAGAGTCACTGCCAGCCGCTGCCAGGACAAGCAGCATGTGAAGATGCTGGTAAGCCATGAGCTACGTGGCAAGTATAGATTTATGAAAATGGATTAATTTAAGCTATAAGAACAGTCAGCAAGAAGCCTGCCACGGCCATACAGTTTGTAAGCAATATAAATCTCTGTGTTTAGTTTATTGGGTCTGAGCGGCTGTGGGACTGGCAGGTGAGAGAGATTTGTCCTGACTGTGGGCAAGGTAGGAAAACTCCAGCTACAATATTTAGATTTAAAGTCCCTACTAATGTTATATAAATAATTCTCTTTTAGAGTTATTTTTTAATAAATTGTACTATTATTCATTCCAGGAATGAGAGGTTCTGGTCTAATTAGGTTGTCCTCTTACCTCTCTACCAATGGAAGCAAGAAATGTCCCAGTGAACATAAATGAGGAGGCTGTCAAAGATCCTGACCATAGATACCTCTAGTAGCAAGCTATTAACTTGTTTTGTAAGCATCAAGGATGCATGGAGGTACATTTTGGGTTCTTGATAAAATTAAAATCATTGAGTTTTAATTCATTAAAAACTGTTTTAGAACACATATCCTTCGTTAATGCAATTAACTCCCCATGACTGGGAAAAAAATAAGTACCCACTTCGAGGTGCAATTCATATCCAAAGAGGTTGGTTAATTCACCTGGCTGGATTTTGAGCTAATGATTGAGAAATGACCAATATAATACTTAGGATTTCCACAGAAGAAAAACTTCACAACCGAGTTCATGTCTAAGGTGTTAAATTTTGCTTTGTCTGGGAAAGTATTTATTAACATTTCAGTATTTTTTATGTCTTTTTAAATTTTTCTCATCTAATCTCTTTTGATATAATATGTCTCTTTTTTTGTTTTTTTTTTTCTTTTTTTTTTGTTTCTTTTTTTTGTGATATATATTTTTTATTTTACAGTACCATTCAGTTCTACATATCAGCCATGGGTTCCCCTATTCTCCCTCCTCCCACGCCCTCCCCATACCCCCAGCCCACCCTCCATTCCCACCTCCTCCAGGACAAGTCCTCCCCCGAGGACTGTGATCAACTTGGTAGACTCAGTCCAGGGAGGTCCAGTCCCTTCCTCCCAGACTAAGCCAAGTGTCCCTGCATAAGTTCCTGGTTTCAAACAGCCAATTCATGCAATGAGCACAGGACTTGGTCCCACTGCCTAGATGCCTCCCAAACTGATCAAGCCAATCAACTGTCTCACCTATTCAGAGGGCCTGATCCAGCTGGGAGCCCCTCAGCCTTTGGTTCATAGTTCATGTGTTTCCATTCATTTGGCTATTTTTTTCAATATATATATAGCCTTTATGGATCTATGGGTTGTGGTCTGATTGTTCATTTTATATCTAGAATCCACCAATGAGTGAGTACATACCATAACTGTCTTTCTGGGTTTGGGTTACCTCACTCAGGATGATTTTTTCTAGTTCCATCCATTTGCCTGCAAATTTCATGCTTTCATTGTTTTTCTCTGCTGAGTAGTACTCCATTGTGTATATGTACCACATTTTTTTCATCCATTCTTCCGTTGATGGGCATCTAGGTTGTTTCCAGGTTCTGGCTATTACAAATAGTGCTGCTATGAACATAGCTGAGCATGTATCTTTATGGTATGTATCAGCATTCTTTGGGTATATGCCCAAGAGTGGTATGGCTGGGTCTTGAGGTAGTTCGATTCCTAATTTTCTGAGAAACCGCCATACTGATTTCCACAGTGGTTGTACAAGTTTACATTCCACCAACAGTGGAGGAGTGTTCCCTTTGCTCCACATCCTCTCCAACATTGGTTGTCATTGGTGTTTTTGATCTTAGCCATTCTAACAGGTGTAAGGTGGTATCTCAGAGTCGTTTTGATTTGCATTTCTCTGATGATTAAGGATGTTGAGCATTTCTTTAAATGTCTTTCAGCCATTTGTAGTTCTTGTTTTGTGAATTCTCTGTTTAGCTCTTTAGCCCATTTTTTAGTTGGACTGTTCAGTGCTTTGATGTCTAGTTTCTTGAGTTCTTTATATATTGTGGAGATCAATCCTCTGTCAGATGTGGGGTTGGTGAAGATCTTTTCCCAATCTGTTGGCTGTCTTTTTGTCTTATTGACTGTGTCTTTTGCCCTGCAAAAGCTTCTCAGTTTTGAGAGGTCCCATTTATTAATGGTTGTGCTCAGGGTCTGTGCTGTCGGTGTTTTATTTAGGAAATGGTCTCCAGTGCCAATGCGTTCAAGAGTGCTTCCTATTTTCTTTTCTATTAAGTTTAGTGTAACTGGATTTATGTTTAGGTCTTTGATCCACTTGGACTTGAGTTTTGTGCATGGTGACAGATATGGATCTATTTGTAATCTTTTACATATTGATATCCAGTTATGCCAGCACCATTTGTTGAAGATACTTTCTTTGTTCCATTGTATAGTTTTGGCTCCTTTGTCAAAAACCAGGTGTTCATATGTACATGGATTAATGTCAGGGTCTTCAATTCGATTCCATTGGTCCGTATGTCGGCTTTTATACCAGTACCAAGCTGTTTTTATTACTATAGCTCTATAGTAGAGTTTGAGGTCCGGGATGGTGATGCCTCCAAGGGTTGCTTTATCGTATAGGATTCTTTTAGCTATCCTGGGTCTTTTGTTTTTCCATATAAAGTTGAGTATTTTTCTTTCCAAGTCTGTGAAGAATTGTGTTGGGATTTTGATGGGATTGCATTGAATCTGTAGATTGCTTTTGGTAAGATTGCCATTTTTACTATGTTAATCCTACCTACCCATGAGCATGGGAGATCCTTCCATTTTCTGATATCTTCTTCAATTTCTTTCTTTAGGGATTTAAAGTTCTTATCAAAAAGGTCTTTCACTTGTTTAGTTAGTGTTATCCCAAGGTATTTTATATTATTTGTGGCTATTGTAAAGGGTGATGTTTCTCTGACTTCTTTCTCAGCCCTTTTATCATTTGTGTATAGGAGGGCTACTGATTTTTTTGAGTTGATCTTGTATCCTGCCACTTTACTGAAGGAGTTTATCAGCTGTAGAAGTTCCCTGGTAGAGTTTTTGGGGTCACTTATGTATACTATCATATCATCTGCAAATAGTGAAAGTTTGACTTCTTCCTTGCCAATTGTATCCCTTTGATCTCCTTTTGTTGTCTTATTGCTCTAGCTAGAACTTCTAGTACTATATTGAATAAATATGGGGAGAGTGGACAGCCTTGTCTTGTTCCTGAATTTAGTGGTATCGCTTTGAGTTTCTCTCCATTTAATTTGATGTTTGCTGTTGGCTTGCTATAAATTGCTTTTATTATGTTTAGAAATGTTCCTTGTATTCCTATTCTTTCTAAGACCTTTATCATGAAGGGGTGTTGGATTTTGTCAAAGGCTTTTTCAGCATCTAAGGAGATGATCATGTGGTTTTTTTCTTTCAGTTTGTTTATATAGTGTATTACATTGACTGATTTCCGTATGTTGAACCATCCTTGCATCCCTGGGATGAATCCTACTTGGTCGTGATGGATGATTGTTTTGATGTATTCTTGGATTCGGTTTGCCAATATTTTGTTGAGTATTTTTGCATCAATGTTCATGAGGGAGATTGGTCTGTAGTTCTCTTTCTTTGTTGCATCTTTGTGTGGTTTGGGTATCAGGGTAATTGTAGCCTCATAAAAAGAGTTTGGTAGTGTTCCTTCTGTTTCTATTGTGTGGAACACTTTGAAGAGGATTGGTATTAGTTCTTCTTTGAAAGTCTGGTAGAATTCTGCACTGAAACCATCTGGTCCTGGGCTTTTTTTAGTTGGGAGACTTTTGATGACTGTTTCTATTTCTTTAGGGTTATTGGTCTATTTAAATGGTTATCTGGTCTTGATTTAATTTTGGTATTTGGTATTTATCCAGAAAATTGTCCATTTCTTCCTGTTTTCCATTTTTGTGGAGTACAGGTTTTTGAAGTATGATCTGATGATTCTCTGGATTTCCTCGTTGTCTGTTGTTATGTCTCCCTTTTCATTTCTGATTTTGTGAATTTGGGTGCTCTCTCTTTGCCTTTTGGTTAATTTGGCTAGTGGTTTGTCTATCTTGTTGATTTTTTCAAAGAACCAACTCTTTGTTTCATTGATTTTTTGTATTGTTCTCTTGTTTTCTATTTCGTTGATTTCAGCCCTCAATTTGATTATTTCCTGGCGTCTATTTCTCCTGGGTGAGTTTGTTTCTTTTTGTTCTAGAGCTTTCAGTTGTGCTGTTAATTCATTGGTATGGGATTGCTCCATCTTCTTTATGTGTGCATTTAGAGCTATGAATTTTCCTCTTAGCACTGCTTTCATAGTGTCCCATAAGTTTGGGTATGTTGTACTTTCATTTTCATTGAATTCTAGGAACTCTTTAATTTCTGTTTTTATTTCTTCCTTGACCCATTGATGTTTCAGGTGGGCATTATTCAGTTTCCATGAATTTGTGGGTTTTCTATAATTTTTGTTGTTATTGAGTTCTAACTTTAAGGCATGGTGGTCTGATAAGATACAGGAGGTTATTCCAATTTTTTTGTATCTGTTGAGATTTGTTTTGTGTCCAAGCATGTGGTCAATTTTTGAGAAGGTTCCATGGGGTGCTGAGAAGAAGGTATATTCTTTTGTGTTAGGATGGAATATTCTGTAGATATCTATTAGGTCCATTTGAGTCATAACATCTGTTAGGTCCTTTATTTCTTTGTTAAGTTTCAGTCTGGTAGATCTATCTTTTGGTGAGAGTGGTGTGTTAAAATCTCCCACTACTAATGTGTGTGGTTTGATGTGCGTTTTAAACTTTAGTAGTGTTTCTTTTATGAATGTGGGTGCTTTTGTATTTGGAGCATAAATGTTTAGAATCGAGACTTCATCTTGGTGGATATTTCCCGTGATGAATATGTAATGTCCATCCTGGTCTCTTTTGATTGATTTTAGTTTGAAGTCTATTTTATTAGATATTAGGATAGCTACACCAGCTTGTTTCTTAGGTCCATTTGCTTGGAAAACCTTTTCCCAGCCCTTTACTCGGAGGTAGTGTCTGTCTTTGGAGTTAAGGTGTGTTTCTTGTATGCAGCATATGGATGGGTCCTGTTTTCTTATCCATTCTGTTAGCCTGTGTCTTTTTATAGGTGAGTTGAGACCATTGATATTGATGGATATTAATGACCAGTGATTGTTAATTCCTGTTATTTTTTTGGTTGTGTTGTGTTGTCCTTCTGTGGTGTATGTTGGTGTAGGATTATCTATTGCTTGATTTTTCATGGATGTGTTTAGCTTCTTTGGGTTGAATTTTCCCTTCTAGTGCTTTCTGTAGGGCTGGGTTTGTGGACAGGTATTGATTAAATCTGGTTTTATCCTGGAATATTTTGTTTACTCCGCCTATGGTGATTGAGAGTTTTGCTGGGTATAATAGTCTGGGTTGGCATCCGTGGTCTCTTAGTGTCTGCATGAGGTTTGTCCATGATCTTCTAGCTTTCATAGTCTCTATTGAGTAGTCTGGTGTTATTCTGATCGGTTTGCCTTTATATGTTACTTGGTCCTTTTCCTTTGCAGCTCTTAATATTTTTCTTTATTCTGTGTGTTTAGTGTTTTGATTATTATGTGGCGAGAGGACTTTTTTTTTGGATCCAGCCTATTCGGTGTTCTGTAAGCTTCTTGTATCTTCATAGGTATTTCTTTCTTTAGGTTAGGAAAGTTTTCTTCTATGATTTTGTTGAATATATTTTCTGTGCCTTTGAGTTGGTATTCTTCTCCTTCTTCTATCCCTATTATTCTTAGGTTTGGTCTTTTCATGGTGTCCCAAATTTCCTGGACGTTTTGTGTTAGGACTTTTTTGTCTTTATTGTTTTCTTTGACTGACGAATCTATTTTCTCTATCGTGTCTTCAGCGTCAGAGATTCTCTGTTCCATCTCTTGCAATCGGTTGGTTATGCTTGTTTCTGTAGTTCCTGTTCGTTTTGTCAGGATTTCTATTTCCAGCAATCCTCAGCATGTGTTTTCTTTATTGTCTCAAATTCATTTTTCAGATCTTGGAATGTTTCTTTCATCTGTTTAATTGCTTTTTCTTGGCTTGATTTGATTTCTTCCCATTTTTTGTTCGTTTTTTCTTCCATTTCTTTAAGGGAGTTTTTTATTTCCTCTTTAATGGAATTTTTCATTTCCTCTTTAAGGGAAGTTTTTATTTCCTCTTTAAGAGAGTTTTTCATTTCCTCTTTAAGGAAAGTTTTTATTTCCTCTTTAAGGTAGTTTTTCAATTCTTCTTTAAGGAAAGTTTTTATTTCCTCATTGAGGAATGTTTTATTTCTTCTTTAAGGGTCTCTATCATCTTCTTAAAGTAATTTTTAGGGTTGATCCCTTCTGTTTCTTCTGTCATGGTATGTTTTGTCTTGCAGGTGTAGAATCACTAGGTTCTGATATTGCCATATAGGTCTTTATGTTGTTGCCTATATTTTTGCACTGGCGTCTACTCATCTCTTCCTCTGTGAGGTGCAGGTGGTGTCTGTGTCTGAGAGTGCCTCTCTTGCTCTAATTTTTAGTCTTGGTTTAGTAGTGGTTCTTGGTTAAATTGGTGCTATTGGGCTATTTCTTCAGGGGCAGTTGATTTCGATCGGTGAATTATATACTTATGATTCTGGTGATCTGGTTTGGTGTCTGGGTAGCGCCTTCTTCTGTGTTCCCAGGTTACGTTTTGTTTATTTGTCAACTCCTCAGCTGATCTTGTTTCTTCAGACTTTAAACTGTAGGCATCTGAATCCTCTCCCAGAAGGGTTTCAGCTGAGCAGGGTAGTCTCACCAACACCTCCAAGTTGTTGGGTTTCACAGGATCAGCAGCTGGCCCTGGGTTGTCCTCAGACGGAGAGTTCAGATTCGTTCTGGTTCTGACCCTCCGAGATAGCTTCTTCCCCAGATGTTGGAGTTAGGGGCGTCCCTGTTCCAAGCTGCATCTGCTTGTCTCCGTCCCTGGGCCTGTTTACCTCTGCAGTCCGCCGCCGGGCCTGTATGTCCCTGTCAGCTGCCGCTGGGTCTGTCTGCCTCTGGAGGCCGCCACCTGGCCTGAATGTCTCTGCAGGCTGCAGCCGGGACTGAGTGTCCCTGTCGGCCTTTGCCGCCGGGCCCGTTTACCTCAGCGGGCCGCTGCTGGGCCCGACTACCTCCACAGGCCGCCGCCACAGGCCTACCTGTGTCTGCTTGTCTCCGCTGCCGGGCCTGTCTACCTCTGTGGACCGCCGCTGGGCCTGAATGTCTCTGCCGGCTGCCGCCGGGCCTGAATGTCCCTGTCGGCTGCCGTTGCTGGGCACGTCTACCTCAGCGGGCTGCTGCTGGGCCCGTCTACCTCCACGGGCCCCCGCCGCAGGCCTACCTGTGTCTGCTTGTCTCTGCCGCCGGGCCTGTCCACCTCTGTGGGCCGCCGCTGGGCCTGAATGTCTCTGCCGGCTGCTGCCGGGCCTGAATGTCTCTGTCGGCCGCTGCAGCCGGGCCCGTTTACCTCAGCAGGCCGCTGCTGGGCCCGTCTATCTCTGTGGGCCGCCCCTGGGCCTGAATGTCTCTGCCGGCTGCCGCCGGGTCTGAATATCCCTGTCGGCTGCCGCCGCTGGGCCCGTCTACGATAATATGTCTCTTAAACTGTGAAAATTTAAAGTAAGACTCTCTGTCTTGGTGCTGTGGAATTTGACTTGACAAATGTTGCCCCTAAAATGCTACCGAAATCTTTCCAGGACCTGTGGAGGCAGACGTGACTCTTCTCTTTTGTACTTCTGGGATTTCAGTGGGAAACCACTGCCATGTGCACTGAACACTAATGACAAGCTGGATGTTTACATGAAAGCCTGTATGTTCTCACACTGCTTTCTGAAACAAGTAATAATCAGCCTGTCATCAATGTCATACTGCAATCAGGCTTTGACAAGGTTGGCAAATAACTTGAAAGGAACTACTCATTCCTGAACACAGCAGATCAAAACCAGACCTGAACAAAAACTCCAAATCTGCTAAATGTCAGCTGTGGAGGATTAAGGACCATGGTATGCAAAGGCAGAAGCAACAGCAGAGAGAACAGCCAAGCCAAGCCCTACCTTCCCCTCCCACAGTTAACACTCTCTCTCTCTCTCTCTCTCTCTCTCTCTCTCTCTCTCTCTCTCTCTCTCTCTCTCACACACACACACACACACACACACACACACACACACACACACACAGGTTTTGTCAGCTACCAATCTATCAATGAAAAACAATGATCAGCTACCTGAAATGCCCCCTGATTGGGAGCAATACCTGTGCTATGCCTGAATACCATAGGAAGCACAAAGCACATGTCCATTCTTCCTAGAGTTTGTTCTCTCAGCCCACAGGCTTGAACAGACAGGATCTCTAACCTGTTCAAGTATGTTCATTATGGAGAAGGTTGTGGACACAAGGCATTTTTTTCTTTCCTCCTTTTCTCAGTCCTTCTGACTATAAAAAGGAAACACTATTTGTGGCACATGCTAATCTGTAGATATTACCAACTTTAAGAAACCAGTTAAAGACATATCTAATACTTTGAGAAGAAGGTTGATTAGAAGAAAATGTTTGTTTTTAAATATCAAATGTTAACAATTTCACTCAAAGTATCAGTTTACTTTTGAGGTTTATGTTTTCATAAACATCGGGATTGTTTTTGCACATATAGACTTCAATATTCATGATATATGCCTAAGACTCAAGCCAGACAGAATGCTAGCATGGAGAAAGGAGGTCCCTACCAGAGAAGCTATTGGCAACTGATAGATGCTGGTAGAAGAAAAGGCAGTTTTCTTTAAGAATATATTCCCTGGGGTATCAACCATGTTCCAGTGGAAGGTCACATATCCAAATATTGCATTTGATAAGTAAAAAAGATAAAGAAGATGCAAAGATGGTTGGACAAAGAAGGGGAGGTAGAATGGACATGGGAGGAGTTGGAAGATGGAGTGAATATGATCAAAACACATTGTATGAAATATTACTTTATGCATAGGACATGAAAACAAATTTAACTACAGATTTTGTTCAGTGTTGATTTTGTCTTAGCATAGAATATTTTAATTCATAGCTATTGTAGTAAGCTTTAGAAAGAACCCCGGTCATCAGTTGTTCAGGGGCATAACTCATTCAAAGTAAATATGTCAACAAAAGTACTATCATCAGCATAAAGTCCACATTCCAAAAATAAAGGAGATATAAAACACATTGAATAATCCCTTTCATGTCAGTGTGACTATTTGAAACTGTGGCCCACATAATATTAAAATAAATGTTCAATAAAATATTCACTTTATAAGTATATGTTGATCATTAATTAATTTGTCATTGTAGACTCTAGACCATCTTGAGTATGAGAGACAAGCATAGTACACCAGAATTAATTCCTGTTTTTGAGTTTATGATCTGGTTAGGGAGAAGATGCTCATGTACATGAACACTGTGGTGGTTTGAATAAGAATGATCCGCATAGACTCATATATTTGACTGCTTGGTCACCTATTTGAAAAAATTAGAAAGTGTGGCTTTGTTGGGGTAGATGAGGCCCAGTTGGAGGAAGGGTGTCACTAGGGGTGGGGTTTGCCATCTCAAAAGACCATGCCAAGCCCAGAGCCTCTCTCTTTCTGTTTCCTGTGGATCTAGATGTAGAACTTCCAGCTACTTCTCCAGCACCATGCCACCATGCTCCCCACCATGATGACAATGGACTAAACCTCTGAAACTGTGTGCAAGCCCCAAGGAGATGCTTTCTTTTTTCAGTGTTGGCATGGTCAAGGTATGCCTTTACAGTAGAAATGTAACTAAGATAAACATATAACAGTAACTTTGTGAAAGCTCACAGTGAACGAATCAAAATCTGGGATACAACAAATATCCACATTGTTTAGGAACATTTAATTACATTCCAATTTTCCCAGTATTCTCAGACCATTTTTTACAATTATAAAAATCCAGGAACACAGACAGAGAACATTGCTGCAGCTTCTGAGATCTCGCTCTACTTACATGTCTAGGCTGCCATCACCACTTAGTTTTGACTGTCTAGGCTTGTCCATCATTGCCCATCCTGTTACTGGTTTTCTTTACTGAGCCTATTATGTCTAGTCAATTAGTCAATTTCACATCAAAATCTAGAGAACACAGAATTTTCCCCTACAGCAGGTTACTTGAGATTGTATATATTTTAGCAAACTAAATAGAAGGTTTAATGATTTCATTAAGTAATAAAAATGAAGGAGAAATTTAAAGCAGGCTGTAAAGCAGCACAGGTCTAACAATGTATCAGTTGTACTGCTCTGTGTATTCCAAGACCCTTCTGTCTTCTGTAGTCTAACACCTACCTCTCATGACTACTAGACCCCCTTTCTCTGACTTCTTCACTGTAAAGCTCCAAAACAGTTAATATGGACACATTTTAGAGTCATGGGGCTACTCAGAAAGAAAACCGATTTATACATAACTGATAAAGCCCTTTAAACTCTTCTCAAATCAAACATGCTCTAAAGAATCAGCTCTTTGGATTTGTAACTCAGATACACTGGAGAAGGCCAAGAATAAAATTAAGACTACACAAACCCTGACAACTAACAGCTCTTTATATGAATCTTTATTGTTCTTATGATACAACCTAATGAGTGCTTGTTGAATTTTTCTTCAAATTTCACTAAGCCCATTTCATTTTTGATATTCATCACTCAGATAGACTCTATTTACCAGTATATTTAAACATTTGAACCATTGTTACCTATCTGGAACTGATGAAATAACCTGAAATAATTTTTGTGCCACAGTCTAATACTTTCTGTAGAGATGTTTTTAATTATCATTATTATAGCCCATTGCATTAAAGCAAAAATCTATAGCTTACTTTGCTAAAACTGTATAGTCTTATGCAATAACAAAACTCAATTTAGCCACTTGTGTGTGTCATTCAATAAGAAATCTTTGCAGTTTCCAATATGTAATGTTGACACCTATCCAAGTTATTTCTTCTTTCTGGAGTTGACATTGCTAATCTTTTTATGACAATGCTTCAAAAACTAAGTGAACATGGAATCATCATTAAAGCAGCTCCTCCTTATGGAAACCTAGACTGTAGTTGTATTTTAGACATCTTAAATATGCCATAAGAAAACTGTACTCTAAAATGTAAAAGATAAATTATTTTTGGCATTGTGCTTTCCAACTTCATTTCAAATAGCTCAGTGAGCTTTCAGAACTCTTTGAAAATAGCCAGCTGTTTTAGGAGACTCAGAAGTAATTAGGCACAGAACCAAGGCTGTAGTCTGTGGCAATCTGCTGGAGACCTCTTAGATACACATTATTCCAAATCATTTTCTCAAACACTATTTCTTGAATGTCAGAGAAGAAGCTGTGTGAGAAGCTGGTGATAGTGATGAACTAGAAAGACAAGTGTTGACCTTTAAAGAATCTCCATAATAAGAGAAGAGAAAATGATGGCCAAGGACACAGATAAATTAATTCATCATTTATTCATTTGCAAGTTGTACTTTGTGTAACAAAGAGGATAAACAAAAGAGGACAAGTCTTATGCTCGTGTATAAAGAAATATAATTTTTATAGTTTATTTTTTGAGATTATACTTTAATTTTAACATTTTACTCTTTACTTCAAACCCTTCCATATACTTCTCCACAATATCCTTCAAATTTGTGGCCTCTTTTCTTTACTAATTATTATTGCTTATGTATAAATATAAATATACATATATATTCCTAAATATAACCTGTTCAACCCATATAATGTTGACCCTTTGGCACTGGAAAACCAATAGACATGCTCTTCCCTAGTGAGGGCCATCTCTCCCATTCCTAGCTTTCCTCAGTTGTCTATAGTTCTTGGGTTGTGTTGAGGCCTCATGAATTCTTCTTCATCCAGTTTGGCATGTTCTTGATGCCACCCTTGCTCAGCTCACATTTGGGTGGTCATGTCGGTAAGACGTTCTGGGTGTAACTTCTGATATTACTAGGGACCAATCTCACATCAAACTTCCAGATTGTCAGGTTCTTACAATCTTCCTGCCCCCTCTTCTATAATTTCTTACATATATAACATTCTATAATCAATATTCCCCTCATTATTATCTTATCTTCTTCTCTAACCCACCAAACCCCTTCATGACCCCAAGACTCCCTTCTACTTCTACATCTTTTCTGTAGAATTGCCTGCATGAACATGAACATGAAGTTATTTGCATGAGTGGGGACAATATACCAGTCGCTATATCACAGAAGAGTATGACTCCCCTATTCGGCAACTTTAAAATAGTTATAGCTCCTATGGGAAGGGCAGGGTCTTATGATAACCTTTCTGACCCATGAAGGAATGTGGTTTGGCCCATTTTGTGCAAGTCTTATATAGGTCACCACTGCTGCTCTGAGTGCATGGGTGCACCAGTCATGCCAAGTCCAAAAGACATCAGGTTATAGTATTCATTCTCACCTTGAGCTGTTACATCTCCTCCCTCCTCCTGCATGCAACCCAACCCACAATGTTCCCTAAGGTATGCTGGGGTAGTATAGATGTACCATTCAGAGCAGAGTTCTGCCTTAAATATTCCCCACTACAAACAGATGGTTCTCTGAGTCAAGCTCACATCAGGATTTTCTATTGGGTAGAAATAAAAAGATTTAAAAATCATTTTACAACCATTTCCATTTAGCGAAAAAATAAAAATCCCAATGCATTCACCTGGAGACTGTGTCCTCCCCAACTACATTTACAGTAACAGATAAAAGCTCCTGCTGTGGAGTGGATCTGAAACCATTCAGAAAGTAGTTGGTTACTCCTGTAACTATCATGCTACAATTGCACCAGTGGGCGCATCTTGCCTAGTAGGAATATTACACTTCTTAAATAGATGAAAAAATGTCTCAGCCTCAAAAAACTGTCAATTAAAATGACAAGACATAATATTTTACAACTATGTTACTGAAAGTTGCCAATTTTTATAGAATACAACAAAACAAAAAAAAATAAAGAAATGACATTAAATTTTGAGTATATGTGGATGCATTGATATGCAAAGAAATATGGCAAAAATCTTTCAATATATAGAAATAACATTTCACTCAACTTAGAAATGGGAATGTTGCTTATTAGTCTATTCTTTTGTTTTAAAAAAAATTCTTACACCAAAGGGTATAAATTGTAACTCTAAACATCTTTCAATTAAAAAAAGTTTCGTGAGCTGGGCAGTGGTGGCACACACTTTTAATCCCAGCATTTGGGGAGGTAGAATCAAGTGGACCTCCGAGTTTGAGACCAGCCTGGTCTATAAAGTAAGTTCAGGGACAGCCAGGACTGTTGCATAAAGAAACTCTGTCTCAAAAAAAAGTTTCATGAATTATACTATAAATACAAAACGTAAGTCACTATAGCCATAATGCAAAATGAAATCATTATTTTCTGTTTTCTAATAACATGATCTTATCAATAAGACAGCATTTAAGTTAAGCACAGTTGACTGTGGAGTTTGTATAGTATGCAAAAGATATTTAAATTTTGTTTTATATATTATTTGTTTTATATATTTAAAATAATCTTTGAAATAGCAGGAGAGATGTAAATATACTATTTCATTTAATATTTAACTTGAATAACTTATAAATATATTTATATTTAATATTTTAATATACACCTTTTGGTAAAGATAAAATTCCCAGTTGAATCTAATCTAAGATCCTCATTACCATCTTTATAATCGGTAGGTTTTAATGGGATAGTTCCTGAAATATTCATTGATTATGTCAAATTCAACTATGAAAATAGACCTCAGAATCCAATGGCTTCAAGGTATTATGCTTTTGAAATATATAATTAAAATAAAGATCTGTACCCAATGGAAGAATCAAATGTTTGTATATTAAACATGAACTGTGATTAATGCCATTAGTAGAGCCAAACTCTAATATATTTCAAAATTGTTTCAGTATTCCAGAGAAATAACTGTATTTGCATAATGAAATGTGGTTTGGCCCATTCATTATGGGCCAAAACCTTCAAGCATCTTGTTTGTGAACTCCAATTTATTTTATGCAAATCCATAAAATATTACTGAGTACAGACTTTTAACTATCACTGGCAGTTTATGAGATAAAACCATTTTAACAGATTATTGCAAGATAATCTTGAAGAAACTGCCATTAAAAATACTTTCTTCATATACTTAATGTTTATTTATATTGTATTTATTTATTACATTAAATCTTTCTTGCCACAAAAAGTTGACATTTATCTGGAAAATCATATAGTTCATCATATCACCATCAGGTAAATTAACTATTTTACAGTAACTCTTCATAAGGCATGAGGTGGGAGTGGAAGAAGGGGAGGAAAGGGGAGTGGAGGGGAAGAACAGAAGGAAAGAGAACAGAAAGGATGTAGGAAAGGAAGGGAAAAGTAGAAAAAGAGCTTGTGGTAGGAGAGCGAGGGATAGAGGAAGGAAGGAAATAAGATGAAAGGAAGAGAAAGAAGAGGGAAAAAACTAGTATTGCCCTTTTCTATTATCTGCTATTTTATCAGATAATGATGTCATTGGTTGTTTTTTTTTTTTTAAGGAACACTTCATATTTTTATGAGAGTTGTTCAGATGTGCACCAGCCTAAGATAGATAGAAAGTAAAACACTCCCCCAAATGAAAGAAAGAAAATCAAACATAAAATTTCAAGATAGAAATGCAAAGTTGGAGGTCTGGATGTCACAAAAAGGACAAAAGAAGTAACATGTTATAAGAAGTGTTCATGTTTCCCTTTGTTTTCTGAGTGTACCTAAAGTCTGGAGAGCTTCTAGCTTCCTTGGGGACTGGAAGGTGGCGAGGCTAGCATCACAAATGCTGTTCTAGGTACAGGACCTGAAAAGCAGTTCTTCCAAGAAAGACTCCTGAATCTGAGAGTGCTCCCTTTACGTTCACTTTCTCTGCTTCTTTTAGTAAGAAAATTTCCCTAAGCTTTGTTATGTGATTTAGATTGAACACTTATTTGGGATGCAGAAAGGACACACAGTTAAATAGAGGCATAAGTAATTCTAAAAGGTTTTGCATTTCAGCACTTAGATTACAATCCCATGTATTAGATATTTTTTCTGCACTTGAAATAGTAAAATTAAATCTGTCATTTCAGAATTACTAGATCAGACAAAAATTGTTGGTGGAGTCTTCCTGTCCTGCAGGGAATTTTGAAGGACTGTCCTACCTTGTCTTGGCAAAGTTTGGCAGTTCCTTTTTTGCATCCTGCTGGTCCAGTTTGGACAGTATCTGTCAGCGATTGAAACAAGGGTAATTTCTTTGCCCACATAGCTAGCTTTTGCCATAAAGAAAATAAATTCCATATGAAGTTTCTTCAATACTGATCATCTTTTCTTAAGCAGATTTGTGCTGCCAGGAGCAGATGTGTCTCACTGTTATGAAAAGCCTTTGGTTATTAAAGATATTAAATGCCGCATTCTGTAGGTCTTTGAAGTTTTTGTAGACCATCTATCTATCTAAATATATCTGTGTGTTTTTACATTAAATCTTCCTTGCCACAGAAATTTGACATTTATCTGGAAAATCATATAGATCATCGTATCACCATCAGGTAAATTAACTATTTTACAGCAACAAACCTAAATGACTATGAGTTTGACTATTATAGATGACTATTAATCTGTATTTCTTAATTACATTATATTTTTAAATTAACAGCATAAGTACAATACCCCAAACAAGAGTAGAAACATACATATAATACAACAGAAATAATTTTAAATTTGTATCAATATACCAAAATCCATACCAATATAAAATATTTTGAGATAAACAGTTGCTTTTTGGATTAAGGTAGATTCAATAATCTACCTTTTTATCCTAACATTTCTGTATCATATCCCCCTTTCTTCTTTTGGAAAGAGATCTCTGAATGTACTTCTTTGTCAATTTTTTTTTAAACCATGACTAATAATAATTTGTAACCAACCCTCCTAATGAAAGACAAACATCCATAATCCATTTTCTGGGAATGTATGCACAGTTATCTAGACTATTTTTTGTTGTTTTGGGGTGCTGGTAATCTTTGGGGGAACCTTAGAAAACTTAGGATAATTGTTAAGTCTTGGCTGTAATATTCTTTGAGGCTGGATCTTCTAAGTCAGCAACCTGGAAGCTATTCTGGATGCTGGATCACCTGAGCCATCCATTTTCAGTCTCTGCCCTCCCTACCCACCGTGTTCTGAAATACATAAGCTTTTAAAGGTAGCATACATATCTGCATTAATATAAGTATATACTGTGCATTGAACACAAATCAGCCAAAGATGATTTTTTTTATGTGTTTGAGCTGATAAAATATACATCACATGTCTTGTAGTTCTTCTAGGCTTATTTCTTTATGTCTGCAGTCAGGATTTCAAGGGGACTTCCTCCATCAAATCTGATTTTTTAAACTGGAATTAATCCACAGCCTCTCATTTCCTGTGGAAATAAAAGGATAACCTCTTCCCCAAAATAACATACCTTTTGGATTCAATTTTGAAGTCAAGATATTTTTTAAATGTATAAGTTGGTTGAAACTAGCAGTTTTTATGATCCAGTGTCTCTTAGCAGCTAAAAAATTCAAAAACAAGACAATAACATACAGGATCCAGACTCTCTGTCTATTTCCCCATCTTTACATGGCTTATATTTTTATTACTTTATTACCTTTGTAAAGACTATTTCTACCCATTTTCTCTTCTCTCCAAAGCTTGTGTATATTTTTAAAGGCACTATAACCCATTTAGAGGTGGGGTTTTGTTTTTGTTTTTGTTTTTTGTTTTAATCTGAATCTGTCTTACTGCATATTTATAACCTTTTCTGTCTGCATGAGCAAAATCCCCAACACCACCCCCTATGCAGCATGTAGCTTTGTGGAAGGTCAGCTCTCACCTTTTACAGAACTCCTATAAGGAGGAGAGAGGAATAAAAAGCATTTTAGATAGAAAGAGAGTGGAGATGAGACAGACAAAAATACAGAATATCTTCAAGAGGACCTGGATCAAAATCCATCAGCCCCTTCTGTCTCTTCAAAAGGGCTTTTTATAACAATGCCAAGGGGCAGGGCAAAAAACCTCCCCCTTGCTAAATCAAAGCATTCCACACAGCAAAGTGCAGACCCTTCCAAATACCTGATAACCAGTTAATTCATCCGAATGCAGCCCTGCTGGGTAAAGCAAGCTTAGATCTCACTAGGAAACCTCTGAGGGCTCCTACAGGTTCCCCTTCTTAACATAATAAAGGACCGCTCAGGCCCCCCAGATAGACTGTGCCTGCTCTGGTCATCTTCTTCAGCTAGACAAGCCTTATGCATCTTCAAGATATACTTTTTGCAAAGGGTACTCTGTATTAGGTTGGAAGCTAGCAAGAACGCTGCTTGCCTCTGACTACCAGCCTCTGGCAGGAGAGAATGCAGAGCTTCACTCATCTCTGACCCATGTCTCTACCATGAGCTTGCAAGTAGCTGAAACAACCACAGCAATCCCTAGGGCTGCCACATACCCCAGTAAAGGAGTAGAGGATAAGAAATATGGAATGTTCTATTTTGAATGCGTCTAAAATGTCTATAATAGCCTTGACTATGCCATGCCCTTTTTTAAATCAATAAACTCTTGATGCAAACACATCAAATAAAGTGCATCAAACTTAAAGATTCCCTTAGCTTCACCAAACCATGGTTCATTAATATCAACATAATTCTAATACGAGCATTGCTATACATATTTACAAATGGCATGAATATTAAGATACATATTTACACTTCTTACAAACTTATATTCAAAAGTAAACTCTTTATAGGACTGCTTTGCAAACTTCAGCAAACATCTAAAAGAGATGTCTTAATATAACTATTTACATTTTCTTCCAACAATACCATGAATACATGAATCATGAGTCACCACAGTTAAAATTGCAGGTAAACTCAAAACTGTTTCATTTCTGAGGTTTGAAGTTCACAATCAGTTTTGATAACATCCTTAAAGTTCCACAAACAGTTTGAAATCAGAGCCTAATTAATCAGTGGCTCAAGATACTTTAGATCCGACTCTCTCGACTCTGGAATTGGATTAGTGCCATTGGTAGGGAGTTGTAACACTAGGGACATTGACACTTCCCCCATCCACCTTCCCTGCCAGGCCCTCCCAGATGTTCCAGAGCTGGCTGAACTGTGCCCAGTAGCGGCAGACATTCACCATCTGGGGAGTTGTCCCTTTACTCACTGCAGTTCCCCTAAATGCTAGAATTCAAACAAATGTTGCTGAAAGCTTCACTCTCCACGTCAGCAGAAGTTTATGACAGTCTTTCCTGAGAACGTTGCTTCCGGGGGCAAGGATAGTCATCATAGTAGCTGCCTCTTTGCTCAGCTAGTAGGACTCAAGAACTGCCCCTTGAGGGGGCCATGCATTAATTTGCTGATAGTAGGCAGAAGTGGTGTGGCTCCAGGCTCTGTTTCATTACTAAATGGTGACAAAACCTTTGTCCCAAACTCCTTCTCAGCACTCTGAGAGCCCCCTTATTCTCCTGCTTTTCCCCAACTGCAGGATGGGACATCAATATCAGGAACATTGGTTCCATCAGCAAATGTCATCAAAGTGTCATTGAAGCTGATATTCCTCTGTCCCATACATCACATCAAGCACTCAGGCAGCCATCAAGCTCCATTTGATGACTGAGGGTATAGTCCCCTCTTCTTAATTTTTTTAAAGGTGCATCTAAAGACTGCCATGAGCTCTTTCAATGATGCCTTGTCTTTGATAAATTTCTATTAGCCCAATTTGTCCTTCTTCTGCATCTCTGGCACAACCCAAGTTCCTTATTTACCCTTAAGTTTTTTACACACCCAAAGCAACTTCCTGGTGTTTGGACCACTCTCCCTTGCTTTCTAAAGGGTCTCCAAATGGCTTGACAAATGGCATTAACGTTTTAATTGCCTCCTGACAGGTAAGCTTTGTTCGTCTGTTTCCAGTTGCCAGGAGGTAAGGCTAACAAAGCTTGTGGAAAAAAAAAATGTCATTTTGAAGCACGGGGTGGGGGGGTGGGGGGGTGGGGGGTGGAGGAGTGGGGGTGGGGTGCACGCCTTTAATCCCAGCACTCGGGAGGCCGAGGCAGGCAGATCTTTGTGAGTTTGAGGCCAGCCTTGTCTATAGAGCAAGATCCAGGAAAGGCACAAAGCTACACAGAGAAATCCTGTCTCAAAAAAAAAAAAAAAAAAAAAAAAACAAAAACAAAAAATGGCATTTTAAACTCCTTAAGTTGTTTTAAAGAATGAGAACATGAATTTGCATGATATTTCCCTGGGCATCTTGCTGCTCTATTATGGGAAACATCTGGAAGCCTTGTCTGGACTTACCTTGGCTTAAAGGGACTCCTTCTTCACAGTCAGTATTAGTACCAAAATCAAGATCAAGCTTTTGCTCTTTTGCCACAAGAGGTTTCTGTCCTCCCTGAGTTTGTCTTAGGACACCTTCATTACCATTTGACAGGTGAACTGCCTCAATAAAACTCCCCATCTGGCACTGTCCCAGAGCAGGTTGTGCCCACCCACATGCACAGACCAGAGCTTTGTGTCAGAAGTGAGAACTGCTTGTGGCTCTCCCCACCCCACCCCACCTCACTGGGTCAGTGAAAAAAATGAGAGTGCTTGAAACAAGAGCCTTTTCAGAGAGATTTCCTCCTCGACAGATCTCAGTTGTCCCTGCTTATTTCCTCCCCTCAGATGCAGAGTCCCTGGTGCTGCTACCACTCCTCAGGCCCTCTGCTAGCCACTTTCTGTTCTGGGGTAGGGGCTTGCATTCCCATTTGTATGACCAAACATAGCCTCAGCTTTTCCCATGCTGTCATTGCAGCTACTGCTAGGGACTTAGACCCTGCTCTTTTCATTGCAGGGAGGATTTCAAAGCATCTGCTGCTCTCTCCATGCCAGGGCTCATCCCACTCGGTGTCTTGTCAGCCAGCAGTGTCCCCCAGTGTCCCCAGAATGCACTCAAATATTGCTTTCCCAAATGCTGGCTTGAAGAGGAGACACGGGGCTAACAGTGAGGGTTTGCTTTGTGATGCTTGGGGGTGGGGGTGGGTTGTGGTAGAGCAGCAATTATGGGCAGCTTTCCAAATCTGATAGGTGTTCACTCAAGTGAGTCTAATTCTACTCCTACAGAAGAAAGAGACCTGAGAAGCTTCCAGTTTTTGAGTAAGAGAAATTATTAAGTTTTTCAAGCCTTCCAGTACCTCCCTTGTCTCATCCCAAAACTTCTGTTCCCTAAACTCAGCTTCATGGCCAAGAGGGAATGGACCCTGATTATATGATGTTATCAGTAAGTGTTTTCATCCAAAGTCACTGGATCAGAAGATTTTGTCTCACCCACATCTACCTCAGGAATAATTTCGCCTTGCTGCTCAGGACTCAGATATAACCTGTCCATGGGCCAAAAGCTTCCATGGCACTCTTTTCTGGCCCATTTTCCTCATGGTATTTTTGCATTTGGACTCCAATTCTCCCCCAGGAATCTATGTTCAGATTTCCATAGTCAGAGAACCAAGGACACAGTTCCTCTGTACTTGTTGCTTTTCTACCTTACCCTAAGTGTCTTCCTACACTATATTCCTATACTTACCTCTATATTTTTTCCTAATTTTAATAGATAGAAATTAAGAGAGACAGAAAGAAAGGAACACAGACAGAGAGAGATACTCACTTCAGCCTAATCCTTTCTGTATACATTTTTTTGCTCCTGAAGAATAAAATACCCCTGCCTTCACTTTTACTGAAAAATCAGACATGTCCAACTGCCTCCTGCAGGGTTATTTCCTACTCTCACTTAACTTCCTCTACACCCAAGTCCCCAGTTCTGGCGACATCTGTGGGGGTCCCTGATTCTAAGTCACTGTTCAGGGCACCATCTGTGGGAGACCAGCTCCCACCTTTTATGGGGTTCATATGAGGAGGAGAGAGGAATAAGAAATGTTTTAGATAGAAATATAGCAGAGATAACTCAGACAGAAATACAGGATAGCTTCGGGAGGACCTGGACCAAAATCCACCAGCCCCTTCTGTCTCTTCAAAGGAGCTTTCTATAACAATACTAAGGGACAGGGCAAAAGGCCTCCCCATTGCTAGATCAAACCATACCACACAGCAAAGTGTAGACCCTTCCAAACACCTGGTAACCACACATTAGGTTAAGTAATCCCCTTATGCAGCCCTGCTGTTTAAAGCAAGCTCAGATCTCACTACGAAACCTCTGTAGGCTCCCACATAGCTTAAGCCCACAGGCAGTGGCTGAGAGATGCCTCTCTGTACCACCACCCATGTGAGAGACTTCAGGAACCTGCCATGTGGCTTAGCTCATGGTGTGCTGGGCAGTTGCCAGATAGATATGAGAGACGTAAAACTAGGAAGTCATGTTTGTCTCCATTTCTGTGTGTTTAGAACTTGTTTTTAAAAGAGATTCCTCAGGCTTTGTGTGGATGTGCTTGGCCCTGGTGTTAGGCACCATTTGATGATGGAAGTTTCTATCCCACCAGCAGCTCCCAAATAACCAGTATCCACTTTCCAAATAACTGACTCAAATACTTAATATAAATTATAAATGCTCAGCCAATAGCTCAGGCTTATTACTAACCAGCTCTTACATTTTAAGTTAACCCATATTTCTTATTTATGCTCTGACACACAGTGGTACCTTTATTATTGTGCACATTCATCTCCTGCTCCCTCTGTACCTGAGTGGCCACTGCAGGCTGCCCTTCTTCCTCCCAAAATTCTCTTAGTCTGGCTCCCCTGACTATCTTTATTTTGACCAGCTATTGACCAGTTAGCTTCTTTATTAAATCAATCACAGTGACATATATTCACACAGTGTAAAGGGATATTCCACAGCAAAAGTTTTTCTCATATCTGACAATGAAATTTACATACCTTTAGCCTACATATGATAATCCACAATTTCATTCATCTCCCATAAATGCTTGTAGTAGCAGTTGAGACAATTCCCCAATTACAGAGTATTTCTTAGTAGGAGAGCACACAGCTCTTTCCCTTAAACAGAGTCTCCTTCCATTCAGCCTTGACTGCAGAGATGCACCTAATTCCCCTGATAGTAAGTAAAAGGTTGTCATTTATAAGCCTTCTCTTTTTCATTATGCCAAGGGTAAAAACCAGCTTCAGATAACCCTGGTAATGATGTTGTCTTACTCTCAAAACAGGGAAAATGATGGGGAAGAGAGGAGACAGGAGTTCTGAGAAACATCCCCTGGTTATTGTTGCCAGGGTAACTGTTGCTTGGTATCCTGCAAATAGTCATCGTCTGTCACACTTGGGGTATAATTCACAGACATGTAACACATTTGAGTGTAACTCAAAAAATAAGAGGAGGCTAAGCATTCATGTAAACAAATAAGATAATTTAAATAGACACAAATAAAACTGCATGGCTAATGTTAATATCTAGAGAGAGAGAGATGGGCATAAAATGAATATATTTTTATAGTATAAGAGTCACTGCTAAATAGTACTATGCTTTACATTATACAAATTAGTCCCTACTGAATCCCAATAATTATCTACCCCTCTGCCTCATTTTACCCCCTTCTTACTTCAATAATCATCCTTTATAACAATGCTAGGATAAGTTTTGCTTGAAGCAAAAATATAGATGACATTTACCTTTCACAATCCTTAAGACCAAAAAGAATATTTTACAATACTTCATTTTTCCCAGCCTAACTGACTTCGGATTCAGTCTGGCTTATTTAATTACCTGAATAATCATTGGAAAAAGCAGCCAGGAGCACTGAAATATCATTGGCTAAATTTAAGTTATACTCTGATTTTTGTGTGTCTTCCTTTCTCAGAGCCATTGACTGTGCTATCCTTGTTAGCACTGTCCATTTGTTTTAATATTATAGGAAAGTTATCTTATAGATTTTCTTTTTTGAAGCAAGGCACTGCTGTTTCCATCACCCAGCAGAAAGGAAGCCTTCAAGATCTCTAGCAGCAATCCATAAAGCCTCACCTTAGCATTTGCCCATGCTAGCAACAAAAAGTCCTCCACATGGGTACAGAAAAAGGCACCACATTTAGAAAATAGGCTTAATGACAAGTGAATGAGGGGTGTTACTAGGAATAAGGATAAAGAGTTTAAAACAAATTGCGGTGAATGGATGTAGAAAAGTATATGCTGGGGAGGATGTCTTTCTGTATGCTGTGAATGTGCTGCTCTGATTGGTTAATAAATAAAGTGCTGATTGGCCAGTAGCTAGGCAGGAAGTATAGGTGGGACAAAGTGAGAGAGGAGAATTCTGGGAATAGGAAGGCTGAGTTAAGAGTTGCCAGCCAGACACAGAGGAAGCAAGATGTAAAAGTACTGGTAAGCCACAAGCCACATGGCAACTTATAGATTAATAGAAATGGGTTAATTTAAGATATAAGAACTAGATAACAAGAAGCCTGCCATGGCCATACAGTTTATTAGTAATATAAGTCTCTATGTGTTTATTTGGGGCTGAGCGGCTGCGGGCCTGGGCAGGACTGGAGAAAACTCCAACTACAAATATAATACATTGAAGAAGAAGGCAAATGATTTTGAAAAGGCAATGTATGATAATAACATCAAAGATTTTGCTTGCCCTTCAAATTTGTGAAGCCTTCTCATGAAAGCCAAATATACACTTTTCTATAACCAAGATAATCGAATAGACACCAATGTCAATAAGCAAAAACTACTTCCTTAATTATTCAGCTTACAATTGGAGATAGATTCAGTCTCCCTGTTGAACTGTTTGGCATGTTGTTTTTAATGGAATCCACCAAATTTGTAAATCAAATATTTAGGAACTCAAGGAAGGAATGCAAACTTAATGATATTTATAATGAAAGTGATGAATGGTTTTAGCTAAACATTTTTCATATGCTAGTCACAGCATACATACTTTATAAAGATTAATTCCCTTAACGTTCAATTCATAAGCCACTCAATTAAATTATTTCTATTGCACACAATAAGTAATGAAGACACGTGGAAGTCATGGAATGCCTCAAAATTGCTTGAAAAGGAAATGGCAGTTCTAGAACAGCCTCCAGGTTCACCGTGTGTGTGTGTGTGAGTGTGTGTGTGTGTGTGTGTGTGTGTGTGTGTGTGTGTGTGTGCTGTGGAGATTTCACTTGGGAGGTTCTTCTTTTCTCTGGAGCAGTTCTGTTGGTTCAGGATGCAGTTGCCTCACCCAACCCCTCCGTTTTATAAGGTGGGTGATTCTGTTTGTCTTTCTTTTGTATGCTTCATTCTCATTTTAGACCTTGTCTGCACTCAATTGCATGGAGCCAATCTGGGAGGATCTCTTTGGTTTCTTTGTCTTTAAGGTAGTCTTGGCTGTCACCACTTCATCTACTTCAACAGTTAACCTCTAGTGGTTACTTCTAGGACTTAACTTTTTTTTTTAGTTTTAAAGCCTTGGATATTTGGGGATGTTTAAAACATTTGACTTTAGGAGACAGGTTACAGTATATGCAACTTTTAAATTTTTGTTGCAACAGATACAAAAATGCAAAATGTTTATTTTCAACTCAACACATATATCTGTTTCCTCTCCTTTCATCCCTTCTCTTCCCCTTCCCTTCCTCTACTCTTGTCCCTTCTTATTTTTTTAACTGAAAATATGTTTTTCTTGTATAATATATTCTGATTATGGCTTTCCCTCCCCCTACTCATCCCCGTTCCTCTCCACCTCCCCTCCCATTAAGATCAACAACGTTTCTGTCTCTCCTTAGAAAACAGGCATCTAAGAAATAAATAATTAAATAATATATGATAAATTACAAAACAAACAAATCAGGATATAGCAAAACAACCAAACAAGAAAAAGAGTCAAAGTGAAAGCACAAAAAACACATATAAATGCAGTGACACATGTATCCACACACTCAGGAATCCCATAAAAACCTGAAACAGGGAGCCATAATATAAATGCAAAGTACCTGTAAGAAACACACACACACACACACACACACACAAACACACACACAAACACACACACACACATACACACACCTGAGAAAGAAAGGTCGACTTAATATTATAAGACAAAGAACCTCCAAAGATGCCATGGAGTTCAGTGTGTGTAGGCCATCTACTGCTGGGCACGGGGCCAACCCTCAAGAGTCCCCTCCCCCCAGTGAGACTCCCATGGAATAAACTAAGTTTTCATTTCCATGTGGCTATCAACTGGGAGTAGATTCTAGGTTAGGGATGGAGCCGTGTATCCACTTCTCCTTTCAGTTCAAGGACATCATCTTGTGCAGACCTGGACAGGCCCTGTGAATGCTGCCTCGATCTCTGTGAGTTCATATGTGAGCCCACCCTGCTGTGCCAAGAAACCTTGTTTCCTTAATGTTCTCCATCCTCTCTGGCTCTTATAATCTTTCCAGTTCCTTTTTCAAAGAATTCCCTGAGCCCTGAGAAGGAATTTGACAGAGACATCCCATGTAGGGATGAATATTCAAAGGGATGAATATTCTCTCACTCTCTGCAGATTGTCTGACTGTGAATCTCTGTATTTTCCTCCCATCTTATTGAAGGAAGAAGCTTCTCTGATGATGGCTCAGCAAGGCATGGATCTGTAATCCTAGCAGAATGTCATTAGCAGTCATCTTATTGCTATATTCCTTTAGCAGAACAGTAGCGTTTAGTTTTCCTTAGGTCCCTAGCCTATCTATTCTTGGCCATACAAGCAGTATATAATATAGGTTCTTGGCCATACAAGCAGTGTATATAGGCCATACAAGCAGTGTATAATATAGGTTCTTGCCACACAAGCAGTATATAATATAGGTTCTTGGCCACACAAGCAGTGTATAATATAGGTTCTTGGCCACACAAGCAGTGTATAATATAGGTTCTTGGCCACACAAGCAGTGTATAATATAGGTTCTTGGCCACACAAGCAGTGTATAATATAGGTTCTTGGCCACACAAGCAGTGTATAATATAGGTTTCATCTCATGGAGTGGACCTTAACTCAGATAATACACTGGTTTGTTACTCCCACAAGCTCTTTGCTACTATTGCACCACTGTGACTTGTAGACTTCTCATTCTTGTCGATCAAAGTATTTGCAGCTGGGGGTTTGAGTTCACTTTTCTCAATTGGTAGCGTGCAGGGAACCTTGCAGAACTGTGAATTTTAGTCCATATGGGTAAAGGCTCTAGGTGGCTACTGGCTTGACGTCTGTAATTTCAGTGAGTTGTGTAGGTATTGTCTTCAGCAACAGAGTCTTACTGTCAGTTTGAGAAAGCCACCAACAGCCTTGGCAATGGCCTGTTACGGTCTGAGGGTTCCTAGGCTATCCTTTTGGCCAACAAATGTATTAGCTGTAACCCATTCCCAGCACCGGAAACTTCATTTGGTGATGAGAAATGTCCAGTTGGGACTGTGTGTCCCCTGATATTTGGTGATTTCATTTAGATCACCTTCTTATAGGTCTCCAATTCCAGGAGATCCTGTGCTTGCATCTGACCACAAGGGGCACCAGATAAGGCTGTAGTGCACATATGTGTCTACAAGTAAAACAGTCACACATGAAAAATAAATAAACCTAAGGTGGGAATGTAAATTGTACAACCACTGTGGAAATCAGTATGGCAGTTTCTCAGAAAATTAGGAATCGAACTACCTCAAGACCCAGCCATCCCACTCTTGGGCATATACCCAAGGAATGCTGATTCATACCATAAAGATACATGCTCAGCTATGTTCACAGCAGCACTATTTGTCATAGCCAAAACCTGGAAACAACCTAGGTGCCCATCAATGGAAGAATGGATGAAAAAAATGTGGTACATATACACAATGGAGTACTACTCAGCAGAGAAAAACAATGAAAGCATGAAATTTGCAGGCAAATGGATGGAACTAGAAAAAATCATCCTGAGTGAGCTAACCCAAACCCAGAAAGACAGTCGTGGTATGTACTCACTTGTGAGTGGATTCTAGATATAAAATAAAGAACAATCAGACCACAACCCATAGAACCATGGAGGCTATAAATATAGCATAGAGGTCCCTAGGATGACGGTGGCTTTTAATAAATTTCGGTTTTACTCAATTATTGAAAAAAAAAATAGCCAAAGGAATGGAAACACATGAACTATGAACCAAAGGCTGAGGGGCCCCCAGCTGGATCAGGCCTCTGAATAGGTGAGACAGTTGATTGGCTTGATCTGTTTGGGAGGCAACTAGGCAGTGGGACCGAGTCCTGTGCTCATTGCTTGAGTTGGCTGTTTGAAACCTGGGGCTTATGCAGGGACCCTTGGCTCAGTCTGGGAGGAGGCGACTGGACCTGCCTGGACTGAGTCTACCAGGTCAATCTCAGACCTCGGGGGAGGCTTTGCCCTGGAGGAGGTGGGAATGGGGGTGGGCTGGGGGTAACAGGAGGGCGTGGGGAGGGGGGAGAACAGGGGAACCCATGGCTGATATGTAGAACTGAATGGTATTGTAAAATAAAATAAAAGGAATAAATAAATAAATAAATAAATAAATAAATAAATAAATAAATAAACCTAAATTTTCTAAGGAAAAAAATAAAGCAAATAAAATGATTTAAAATGAATAAGGTTCAAAGTAAAAAGATATATGTCTTTTTACAGAAGAAACAAATTATATTTTTTTCCATGATGGAAAAATAGTTATTCCACTTACTCTCTCACCATTAACAGCTAAAAGATGGTGACATCATGCCCAGAAAGTGCACAGCTGTTATTCTTAAACCAAGAAAATATGACAGTTTAGTTCCACATTATGCTGGGCTGTTTCCTTCTGAGCACCTCCCTTAAAGTAAGCCCCCAGAGAAGTAGAGAAAATCCACAGCAATAATGTCACTGAATAGACTATCTGAAATCAGGAGGACTTTGGACTGCTGGTGTGGAAAAAAATATGATAGAAAATCAGGGAAGACTATTACACAATGAAGAAAGAAACCCAGAAATCTCTATGGGTTCCTCGTAAAGTTTAAAAAATAATGGTTGTGCTTACATTGGATGAGACATTTTGGAGCCTGAAAAAGAAATGAATAGACACTGGATGCCAACTGGATGAACAGACTGAAGATTTTGTAGGGTTGAGATTCCTAAAGTTACAGCCATTTATCTTAAATGACCTCATTGAAAATCATATCCTTTCTTTTTTAATATAATAATTAAAATGTAATTAGTTCTCATTTAGCTCTCTGGAGATCTTATTTTAGAGTAGGGCTATTCTAGGTACAGCTTATGATCGCTTTTTTGAACTCATTATCTGGATCCTCACAGCAGTGATATCTGTAAACCTTTTGGAAACCCAAACCAACATGTTCAAGTGTGTGTGTGTGTGTGTGTGTGTGTGTGTGTGTGTGTGTGTGTGTATGTAGAGCCAACATAAGGGAGGAAGGATTTATTTTGGTTTATAATCCAAAGAGATAAGGTTTACCACTGTGAGGAAAGCATACCAGCAGGGATTTAAGATCAGATTGCATCCACAGTCAGGAAGCAGAGATAAACAAAAGTCTCAGCTTAGCTGTCCTTCTCCCTTTGATTCACTCTGGGATCCCAGCTGGTGGAACAGAATGGTACTGACTTCATTTAAGGTGGATCTTCCTACCTCAAAGTAGTCTAGAAAATTACTCATATCCATTCCGAGAGATTTGTTACCTCAATGGTTCTAAATCCCACACAATTGCAGTCAAGATTAAGCATCATATACTTTTCATCAAGAACCCAGTGGGAACAGGAATCACTTTGATAAAGCAGTAATTGTCCTTTATTATCAGCGGTCTCTAAACTCAACTTCTTTCACAAACTTCAGCTGTGGAAGAAGGACCTTCAGAATCTTCATGAACATTTTCCCAGAAAGACTATGAACTGAGTACCCCAAGTGACAGAAGCATGACACACAGAGGGACAGTCCTGTGCCGCCCAGCACCCTAGCACCACACTCCTTTAATGCTGAAGGCTTATCTTCTAGATCTGGGAGTGGTGCCCAGAAGTTCAATGAATAGTTCTGTTGTAAGGACTACCACGCCATTTTCCCCTTCTTAGGCATACCATCTCTGTAGCTTTCACCATATGCAAATATGTGCCTCGAGAGAGCAATCTGCAATATCTAGCCTATAAGCTAGTCTACCTTATAGTCTGATATGCAACACAAAGCCAGTGAACACTGCAAAGTCTCTGCTAAAAATGAATTAAGGAATATCCAAACAAATGGGGAGGTATAGTAAAAAGTGTGGAAGTTCAATGTTGCTGTGATGCCAAATATCCCCCAAGTGCCCTTCACATTAATTATGTTTATGCAGTTTTGAAATTTCTTTTGTAGATCTTGACAAGCAGATTATGCATTATTTATGGAAATAAGTTTCTAGTTTATCTAAAATACATTTGACAATGATGAATTTGCAGGATTTAATCAACTTAAGACAGAATAAGATCATTAATCAAAATAATGTAGGATAGTTTGAGAACAAATAGATCTGGTATAATGATAGACTTGAGAGATGGAGCTAAAATGTAAAACGTGCAATTAGTTCATCTTAGGGAAGAAAACAAAACAAAACACTAAGTTGCATTTACTGGAAACACAAATGTTCTGACCAAATGATGCCATGTAAACATTCATAGGCAAACAGTGTAAGCACTGACCTTACCAATATATACAAAGCAGTGAAGGCAGACCGTAGATCTAAATGTGTACAACAGAACCATGAAACTTTGCTAAGAAAGAAAGCATTCAAGAACACTTACAAACCTTTCAAGTTTCTTAGATCTCAAGGATGCATCAACTACAAAAAAAGGGGTAAAAACAGAAAAATATTCAAAGACGATTGGATCCAACTTAAAACTAAAATAGTTCATCCCCAGCTACTTGGTATTGGTTGATGTTCATCATTTTATCTGATAAAAAGCTGATAACCAGAACATATAAAGATTTTTACAACTTAGTGCAAGCAACATCACCAAAATGATACGAGTGGATATACTATTTGTATGGACCCCTCACAAAGGAAAATATACAGAAGATAAATAAGCCTGACCAAAATTAACATGTATCATTAGTGACTAAGGAGATGCAAATTAAGGCACAATGAGATATCACTTCACATTCATGAAGTAGAATGATCATATTTAAATTGTTTAACACCTGCCATTGTGGTTTCCTGAAGTACTATGGCTTGAAAACTTGTGTCTTCCCATGGTGTGTGTTTTGAGATGTAAACACCAATGTAATGGTGTTAGGCATTTGAAAAGTGATCAGGTTGTGAGGGTGGACCATTCTTGAATAAGATTGATGGTTTTATATAAAGAGACCCTAGGGAGTTCCCTTGCACCTTCCACAATATGACAAGACCAAGGTGGTATTTGTGAACCAGGAAGCAAGTTCACATCAAGCATTGAATCTCTTTGTTCAGTAATACTGAACTTTTCCACCAACTGACATGTGAGTAATGAATGTGTATTATTTATATGCCATCTGGTCTAAGGTGTTTTGTTATAGCAATTTGAGTAGACTATAAAATATGAAACAGCTGGGGCTGGAGAGATGGTTCAGAGCTTAAGAGTACTGGCTGCTCTTACAGTGGACCTAGGATCAATTCCCAGCACCCACATGGTAGCTCACAACTGTCTATAGCTCCAGTTCCAGGGGATCCAGTACCCTCACATAGACATACATATAGGTAAAACACCAATGCACATAAAATAAAAATAAATAAAATTCTTTTAAAAATATGAAACAGCCAAAAATCTCATGCCTTGCTGATAGGATATTGGTAATTTCTTATGTATCAAAATGTCCATATACCTTTGATTGATTAATTGAATTCCTTAAATATTTATCACAGTAAATGAAAACAGGTCAATGAAGTGTGGTGATATATTGTGTCCCCCAATATATTGTGTACCCTAATAAAACTTATCCAAGGTCAGAAAACAGAACAGCCACTAGATTGGACATAGATGCCAGAAAATGGTGGCACACACCCTTAACCCTATCACTTGGGAGGTAGAGATCCATCCAGATCTGTGAGTTCAAGGCCACAGTGGAAACAGAACAAGGCGTGGAGGCCCATACCTTTAATCCCAGGACTTGAGATCTTATGTCTTGCTTCGGAAAGACACATGCCTTTAATCCCAGGAAGTGACGGCAGGAAGCAGAAAGGCATATAAGGCATGAGGACCAGGAACTAGAGGCTTTGGGGTTTTTAAGCTTTTAGGCTTTTGGCGGCAGTTCAGCTGAGATCCATTCAGGTGAGGACTCAGAGGCTTTCAGTCTGAGGAAACAAGATCAGCTGGAGAGTTAGCAGGATGAGGTTGGCTGTGGCTTGTTCTGTTTCTCTGATCTTTCAGATTCCACCCTAATATCTGACTCTGGGTTTTTTTTTATTAATAAGATGATTTAGCAATTCATGTTACAATGAAGAGTTTCTAGGAGAATATTTAGGATCTTTACTCATCATATCTCAAAGCTGGAATTGGCAGTTATGTTCCTCGACATTAAAAGGGATAAACAAACAGTCAAGTATTTATACAATAGTACACAATTCTGAAATAAGAATCAGGACAGAGAAAAAGGTTCAGAAAGCTCCTCATGAGCAGCGTATGGCAGCATCTTCAGGAGTTTCTGGCCAAACTGTATACTAACCGTAGTTTTCACAAGCTTAAATATGTATTTTCTTCCTCTTTCCCTTGCCAGTCTGAAGATTAATGTTTAATGAACATCCACTACATAATGGGCAGTGCAACCTTAGCTTTCTTATATCTGTTTGCTGTGGCACAAAGCTGGCTAGTTAATCTATAAACTTGAATTTAATGTTGTCTTTATCGTTTACATCATTATCATTGGGAAATTAATTTGAAAAAAAAATCAGCTTTTTTTTTTCCTACCACTGATTGACCATTTAGGGAGAAAACTTGGGCAGGAGACGGCTGCAGGCTTCCGTTTTCCAAGCCGAATCTTTGCCAGTGCTCAGAGAGTTTCACTGGAACAGTGAATCAAAACCAAAACAAGACTAACGGGGAGCAGGGTTTTACCTCACTGTGTCTTGTTGCATTCCTTGCTGACAGAAACATCTTTGAAGAACTGGGAAATCATGCAAATTTGAGCAATTTTTATAGATCTGTATGGTAAGGTCATATCAGCAGATTTTTAAAATATTATTGTGGAGACCCAGGTTTTAGAAATAAAGATACAAAGCCAGGCAGTGGTGGCGCACGCCTTTAATCCCAGCACTTGGGAGGCAGAGCCAGGCAGATCTCTGTGAGTTCGAGGCCAGCCTGGGCTACAGAGTGAATTCCAGGAAAAGGCGCAAAGCTACACAGAGAAACCCTGTCTGGAAAAACCAAAAAAAAAAAAAAAAAAAAGAAAAAGAAAAAGAAAAAGAAAGAAAGATACAAAAAACATTATGGGGAAAAGAGGAAGGCCTATGGGGGAGATTGTCATGGGCAAAACTAGGTAGGTATATAATTTCTCTTTCTAGCACTTGTATTTTCTTCTTGGTTCTCTTAATTTTTCCCTTTCCACCACCATTATACAATTGTCCCATGCCACAAACCCCAGAAATGGACAAAATCCAAAAACCTTTTTCTCATCTTGACTGTTGCTTGACAAAAAAAAAAAAAAAAAAAAAAAAAGTAAAATTTGGAAAAGGAGAAAAACAAAACCAGTAAGAACTAAGAAGAAAGTATAAAAAAATACATAATTAGAAAGGACTTACCCCTAATAAAATACAGATTTCTGAGCCAAACGCGGCTGAATTGCAACCACAAGCTAACAGGTCCGATTGACTGACAATCAAAGCTGACTTCAGCTCCGCTGTGTGGAACACACTGTACTGATTAGAAGGTGATCGGGTCTTTCAGGGGGCAGAGGCTCCCGAAACCTACAAATTACTCCTTAGGGACGTGAAGTCTAATATAAATTCATATCTGATGTGACAGTTTTTTTCCTTAATACAAATCTAAGTTAATACAAATCTAAGTCTAAAATTCTCTTTACAACAACTGTTCCTTCTTATTTCACTTATGCTCCTAGTGAGAGCACCACCTTTCAGAACCCCCCTTTTCCTCTGGCTTTTCATTCTCGGTTCATGGCACTCTCTGAACAGTGACACACACAGTTGGCCAGTGTGTGACTTAGCTATAATTTACATCCCTGTGAAGTTCCTTTCATTTGATTTACTTGAACCTCCTAGTGTGGTGTCATTCCCAATCTCGATGGAGACTCCAAAATGACTGTTCCTGAGACCGGCTTGCATTGGCCAGGCTCCTTCTTGTCTGGAAGTTGACATCATGTGCATTAAGGGAAGAGTTATAGAACTCTGGGTTAGCAGATGTATTTCCAATGCATTGGATATGTGAAAGTTGTGTGTGGGATCATCAGTTGAAAAGAAATAGAGGAAAACTGTGTGGGATCCTTAGCTGAGAAAGAATAGGAAAAAGCCAAGTGGCAGATGGAATCTGTGTGGCCTCGGCTGTTAAATGTGTGCACGCTTTTGAGTCATCTTGTTTTCTTTGTTAATGTTTTTTGACCTTGGAAAAATGTAAGTTGTCTTAGTCTCCTGAGTTCCTCTCTGCTCTTCCTGTCACCTGGAGTAGAATTTCTTTTTTTTCTACTCTTAAGATGTAGTTTTTGGCCTTTGCTGACTAACCTCTACAAAATTATACATCATTTTGAAAATTTACAAATTCTGTCTTTGTGATCTTTAGTTTCAACTCTGTAGTTTGTGATCAACACTCTATTTCTATTTTCTATTCTTCTTGAAAATAAGTATCATGACTCAACTGTGAATAGTTACCTTCCTGTTGCTGACAGAACTTATAACAAGATTATTTGAACGACTTTATAGTCAAAGCATTTTTTTCCTCCCCCTTTCCCACACCTTGGCCAACAGTCTCTTGCATACTGCCATATGTTTTGCTCATGCTATATCTCATTCAGCATTCTCTTTTGTGTCTTTCGGGAGTCTTTTTACTCCACTGAAAAATGTGCCTGTTTTCTTCTTACTGACCATGACCATGAAACCATGTTATTATACTTACCTTCTTTTTGATCTGCTTAAACCAACCAGGAAATGCATATATTATAAAGAATAGTAATATCAATGTGTGTGTGCATGTGTGTGTGTGTGTATCAGTGGGTATGTGGCTGTGTAGTGGATAGACATTCATATATGTGCATGTGGAAGTCAGAGGTCAAGACTGGGTATTATTATCTAGCATTATTTTGAATACAGACATATTCACTGAACCTGGAGCTCACTGACTGGACTGGCTACCAGAGATCTTGGAGGAGCCTCCTGTCTTCAATTCTTCACGGAACTCATTTCTTCATGCTTGTGTTGCAAATCCTTTACTCTGTACGCCATTCCTCCAGCTCCTTCAATGACCACATTGTCCATTTCTTACGTTCTTTCTTGTGGAATAAATCACCAGAATTCTGACATTTGTTTACTACACTATTATTGGAATTAGTTTATTTATCTTAATTTTGCTTTTTAGTCTTCGTAATAATAGTGTGATATTATCAATATCAGAAACCAAAATTTAAGGTGAAAATAATTATAAAACACAAAATGGGGTATTTTATGCTAGAAGGAAAAAAAACCTCAAGAATAAATATTTAAAAACTGTATAAAAATTTAATCCAACAACAAGAGAAATAAGCATTCTATCATTGTAAATAGAAATATTCAAATACTTTTTCCATAAATTCACATAACAAGCAAAAACTCAGCAAGACAAACAGGATTTGAATAACATAAATGATAAATAATTCTGACTTCAAAAGTAGGTACACATTAAGTAGGAGCACACAGACAATATTTGTAAAACACAACCAAATACAGGATTGTGAATATATGTCTCAAGAACAAAAAAATTAACAAAAGTATATCATGCTCAAAACCAAAATTCACTAATATAAACAGTGAAATTTGATAATCAAGAGAAATAAGACAAAACAAAATGAATCTTATAAAACAAGTGAAAACTTCCTGGCAAACAGAAAAAAAATTAAAGCACTTAGTGACTACCATAAATCATATAGGCAATGAAGAACTATAATGTACATTTCTAATAAAGGAGAAAAAACGATTATAATTTTTATCACATATGTCATCTGTCTCTATACTAAAAGTCTTAGTCTATATAACAGCAAAGATTAGATTGAAAAGAGGTAACATAAATATGATAAATACTTGGGAGGATAGGAACTATCATTTGTTATAAGACTAAGAAGTGAGCATTAGCCATGCGGCAGGACTCATGATATATATGCCTCTGTGTGTGTGTGTGTGGTGTGTGTGTGTAAACATACACACATGTATGTCAGAAGGTTTCTAAATCTTGCCATAATATAAGACAGAAACAATGGCTTCCATGATAATAACAAGAAATACAAAGTGCTTAGAGCTGGGCCTGGGGAGGTTGCTCAGTGGTTAAATGCATACTGCTCTTGCAGGGGACAGGAATTCAATTCCAAGCACTCCCTTCAGGTTGCTTAAAACTGCCTGTAACTTCTTCTCCAGGTTATCTGATGCCACTGGCCTCCACTGACCTGACCCCATCCTGCATATATACATAATTAAAAAGTTAACAAATAAAAGAAAAATGCTGAGGCATACATTTTATAAAAATATAGTAATGTGATGAAGAAAGTGTTCAACTTATTACAGCAGAAAAATCAGGTAGTATTATCAGGAAATAAAATTTCAAAAATGTTAATACACATAAATGAGAAACCAGAGACAATCAGAATCTATGCAGAGATTAAGACTGATAAGGAAATACAATGTACAGATAATGCAAGAAAAATAAATCTTAAGTGAAATATTTTCATGTGTGGTCTGGGAACATAATTCATGGAGTAAGAGCTCTTGCAACTCAGAAATGACCTGATTTGAAATCCCAAGCATCCCCATCAAAGGCTATATATGAGAATATGTGTCTAAAACCCCAGCTTTGTGGGTGGCAGATGCAGGAATATGGACAGGGCATCCTGCCTGTCAGCGTGGCTCCAAGCTCAGTGAGAAGCCTTGTCTTAGGAGAATAAAGTAAAAAATGACAGAACAAATACACCCAACACTATTCTCTGGCCTCTCGGGAAATACATGAATGGATGTAGCTACATACATACATGAGCACACACCACCAACACTTATATGCAAAGAACATACATGTAAATATTTTTACTTCTAAAGAAAAAACTATGACATTAATTTGGATGAGATAACTACTCCTGGATAAATGGCTATAATATCTCCACATGTCAAAAATCTTCACACAGTTTTCCCTAATTAATAGTAAACCCTTTCACAATGGTGTCACTGTTGAAAAGGATTTTTACAGAATTTTGTAGACATGCTCTAGGAATAGCTAATCTAAAGCTGAACATACAGAGAAACTAAAACCATCTTATTAAAAATAAAAATATACAAAAGCATCCTTCTTGAAGAATTATGATATGCATATGAAAATAAAGAATAAAATCCATAATATGAAACAGAACATTCAGAAAGTGGCCTGTATATATATAAATCTAGTATTTAAAATCAATGATATTTCATGTCAGTGAAGAGAATTACTTCCAATAAATGCCTTTAATTCAGGACTATTGGTACAGTGTAATCCTAGCTACTTGGGGGTCTGAATCAGGACTCAAAAGTTCAAGGCCTGTTTGGACTACAAAATGAGTTCAAACCCATCCTGGATTCCTTTCCAAAACCCTGAACCAAAATATAAAATATATGTTGTTCTGAGAATGCAGATTAGTTGTGTAGTACAAAGGTTGACAAGACCCCTGGTCAATCCCTCATACTGCAAATAGATCAGCAAATTATGAGATTTGAGTAAAGAAGTCCCCCATGGGCTCATGTATTTGAACACTTGATCATCAGTTGGTGGCTTGCTATGAGAGGCCACAGAACTCTCAGGAGGCAGAGGCTTACTGGAGAAAGCTTCACAAGTGGTGAGCTTTGATAGTTAGAACCTGACCACTTCCACTTCTCTCCCCCTTCCTCCTTCCTCCCTGTGGGTAAAATGTGGTTTCCCTGCTTCCTGCTCCAGTCACCAAGTCGTGACTTCCCTGCCATAATGGACTCAATCTCTCTAGAACCATAAGCTACAATAAACCCTTTCTTCCTTAAATTGCTGTTTTGGTCATGGTATTTTACTACAGTCATAGAAAAATAATTAATATGTTTGGCAAAAATAATTCAGTAATTTAGCTCTTGCCTTACAAAAAATAAATTCTGTCTGACTTTAAGGAGTGTTGAAAATATTCTACTGTTAAGAACACAAGGAAAAAAATGATTTTGTGTGATGTAGTTTAGAACAAACAAGCAAAAATTGTAAATACTAAAGCATTTGTATGTAATAAGTAATAAGGAAATATATCATAAGTAAAGTTACGTGGTATGCTGAGAAAAAGATCTTAGGTTTTTCATGTTTTAGAAATAGTGAATACAGTGTTTCTCAAATGCTCTAAGGTTATAGCCAGCTTTTTCTTCTATTTTAATCTTTAAAAACTGCCATCTTCATCGAATTTATTAAGAAATTAATTACCAGGAAAATAAAATTAGGTTATATAAAATGTCAGTACATGTCTTACATGAGGTTTTATAGTCATAAAATTACTCAGCCCATTTCCTTTCAGTTTCTCTGTCTAATTGTGGACCAGTAATAAACTATCAGAACAACATCACTGGTCCACAGACCATGTGCTGACAGAACAGATCTGTCCCGAAGATTAATATAAACTGACAAAAGAGAAAACACAAGAAGGTCAAGTATGTTAACAAGGAAATTACAGAAAAACCCAGTATTTTAGTAAACACATGAATTTGAGCTAATATATCATCATAGGCTAGATCACATACATCAATTGACTAGAACCTTAAAAAGGCTTGAGAGCATCATATCTTAGAAAAACTGTAGACTGTCACGTCAGCCTCGACCAGCAAGGAAGACGCAACACCAGGCTCTTCTCCAAGCAGTTTATTCAGGAACCTTGAAACAATCTTCTGACCCCGGGGAAAGCCAACCCACAACCTAAATAGCTTCTGGGCAGCCAACCCCAATCTGCCACGTGGGTACTGCGGATAGGTCCAGGTGCGCGGAAGCAAGCCAAATCCTTAGCCTTAGCCAAATAAGGAGTTGTTTATCACAGAGAGTGCTCACAGTCAGGAGGGTGGAAGGCGGAAGCCAGTGCCATCTTTGAGGTGTGGCTGCACGCAGCTCTCTAGAGTAGACAAATAAGCTGATGATCCTAATATTGTGCTGATGACAGTTTAGACTGAAGAAAAAAAAATTGATACTACTCCATTAAATGCAACTGAATATTACCAAAGCAAGTCTGTGGTGAGTAACTTTGACCTTATCCTGTGTTCTAGGGGTGGAATGTCCTATTTCTACCAATAAAGGTATATGGGGACAATTCTTTTATTGTTTATATGGGGTGTGAGTTTAAGGATAAAGAAGGTAATCCTGAAAGTCCATAACAGAGTAACAGGAAATATTTGTACTATAGAATAGAATTAATAGTAGCAAAAGAGAATTAAAGCCCTTGTTAGAAACATGTTTTAGTTTGACTGTGAAAGACCGCTCACAGGCTCATATGTTTGAATACTTAGTTCCCAGGCAGTGGTGCAGCCCTTGGATTTTATGGAAACTTCAGGAGGTATAAGATCTAGAGTATCGCTGACACAAACTTCTGAATGATAAAATGATAAGTAAATAATTACAACTAAATACTTTGAATAGATATTTTGGCAAGTGTATAAAATCTATATGATATTTTTGGGGACTCTGAGGATTGATTCATCAGTGAATCACACTTGCTATTTCATAGGTAAAGTTGATAGGTTTTTTGTATGTATGGGTGTGTGTGTGTGTGTGTGTGTGTGTGTATACACTTGGGTGTGTGAATGTGCTAGTAGAGGGAAGAAGTCAAGACACATGTTAAGTGTCTTCTTTAATCACGTTTCCACCTTAGTTTTTTTGAGTCATGGTCTCTCAGTGAACTTGGCACTTGTTTGCTTTGGGTTGGCTGACTGGCCAAAAAGTCCCAGAGATCGTCCTGTGCGTGTTAGGAACCCAACTCAATCTTCATGCTTGCACAGTAAGCATTTTGCAAATGGAGCCATGACCCCTTTTATCCTGGGATGACTGTCATTAGTTTAAGTTGCAACATAGAAAAATATTTTCTGTTGTTATTGTTCAGAGATTTTAATTTTGGGGAGGGGGTGAGTGTTGTCAGTGTTGGAAATTGAATCTAGGATCTCACACATTCTAGGAAGGTGCTGTGCTATATTCCCAGAATGGGCCATTCCTTTATACAATATTATATGGCTGCTTTTAGGTAGCACCACTAGTTTTTATTGAATATGTTATCCAAAACAGTTAAATTATAGCAAAAAAAAAAGTGGGGGAATATGAGAAAAAGATTCAGAGTAATAAGGATAAATGAGTGATAAGTTAAATCATGTACGATAAATTTCTTGGTGAACTAATGAGTTTTATTGGGTTACTTACAGGACTATGAGTGAGGGGTTGTCACAGGAGCAAAAATGACTCAAAGACACCCGCATCACTAAAGCCCCCTGGAGCATGAGTGACCGTTGTCAAAAGCTAGGAACCTGGACCATACTGCACAGCCTCAACAGGTTGTGGAGTACCCTTTCCAGGTGGCTCACTTGGTCCCTGTTTCTCCTAGGCAGCTCAGCCAGCTGCTCTCCTTTCAGGCTTCTTGGCTGGTGTCTGCTTTTTCCAGGAGGCTGGCTTGTCTCAGAGTCTTTTTACAGCTTGTCTGGTCTAGGGGTGACTCTCAGCCATGTTTCTCTTACATACTCTTGGAGGGGCTTAGTAAATCCAGTCAGTTTTAGAGACTTCTCACAACTACTTGGAGTTGTTTACTTTGTTCTGTCTTAACAGGGCTTCACTGTAGGATGGAGTGTTTCACCTTCCCCCAGAACAGGTTGTTCTCAACCTTCCCAATGCTGCGACCCTCTAATACAATTCCTCATGCTGTGCTGATCCCAGCCATAAAATTATTTTAATTGTTGTTTTGAACTGTAATTTTGCTACTGCTATGAATAGTAACGTAAATATTGCATATGCAGGCTATCTGATATGCGACCCCTGTGAAAGGGCGGTTCAACCCCAAAGGGATCATGACCCACAGGTTGAGAACCACTACCCTAGACTCTCTCTGATTGTTTCACCTCCAATACAAGATACATTTTAAATGAATGGTATAATGTTCCACAAATCAAAGAAATATATCAATGAATAAATGTTAAGGAAGGGAGACCTGATTTTTCTTCAAATAGGAAAAATAAAAATCAGAAATAAAAGTAAATCTGATACAGCAATACACAAAAGAAAGAATGGTGTGGAAAAAACACAGAAATGAAGTATTAATAGTGATCACCTAACAAGCCATTTAAGTGAAAATGGAATAATAAATAAAAAAATGTAAAGAAACAAGAAATTCTTAAAGAGACCAGCAGTCAAACATTAAGTCTAGAGATACAGATAGATGGTATTTCTGTATGGTTAATGGTTAATAAGGAAATAGAGATATCGTACTTATTTAAAGTGATACTGTTGGGTATTCATCAATAGTTATTGAATTGCATTATTATTATTGAATAATTATTGAATTGCTATATATCTATAGCACCTTGATGTTTGGATTTCTCACAGAAGTATGACTCTTCCCACTTTTAATGTAAAACAATTAAGTCTTTATGCTGTTCACCCATAATGTCAGACATGTTTCTCTACTCTGTGTGTTGTAGTAATATTTGGCTTCCAGTCTCCAGCTATGGACTGTCAGTCACACACACACACACACACACACACACACACACACACACACACGTTATATATATATATATATAAAACATTGATGGTGTCCCCTAGAGTGGAAAGCAGGATTGCCCTCTATTTTGAAACACTGGTGAACATGGATGACAAAAAACGAAATGTAAAAATTGGCCTTATAAAAGAGGTTTTTCTGAAAAAGCAATATCCAGAATGTACATTATTATTCCTATTACATTGTCCTATTGTTAAATTTAGAAATATATTTCCAATAGTTTTCAGAAAATAATATGAAAGAAAATAAATTTTAGCTAAGCTCTTTCAGTAGTTATTAACTACAGTTTAGTACGTTGCTTTAAATGAAGTAAATAACTTCTATACATTATTGGATTTTATGTCACAAAGTGGTAATTTATGTCTGTTTTTATTGCTTAGTTCATTCTAATTGATATATAATAGTTGCATAAAATGGATAGGATACAATGTGATATTTCAGTAAATCTGAACCTTGGGAAATAATCAAATTCAGCTAATAGCAAATCTATCAAACAAAATATCATTTCTCTGTGTGAGAGGACTGATAATCCTTTTATTATCTATTTTGAAATGTAAAATAGATTGTTATGAACTGTATTCCCAGATTATACACACAGAACACCAGAATTTATGTCTCCCATTTAACTGAATATTTGTACCTATTGGTCAGCATGGCTCTTTTCTCCATCCAGAGAGAGCTGCAGATGCTGGCAACCCCATTTCACTTTCTACTTTTAAGTTTAGTGTTTTTAGATTCCACATGTAAGTGAATTCATGTGGTCCTTTTCACTCTGTGTCTGGATTATTTCAGCTAGTGTAATGTCCTCAAGATTTATCCATGTTGTCACAAATGACAACAAACCATGGCTTGTTAAGATTGAATAGCATTCCATTGTATACACATAGTTCCTTTTTTAATCCATTCATCCACTGATGGATACCCATATGTTTGCATATCTTAGTTATTTTAAATAACCTGTCAATGACCACAAAGTACTTTTGGCATACTGATTCTAATTCTCCAGAAGTGATACTTCTGAACCAAATGGTAAATCCATTTTTAGTACCTACTGAAGGATCTGCATATTGTTTTATAAAATGCCTATATCAAATTGCAATACCATCAACATTGTACTCGGGCTCCACTTGCTCCACACCTGAATTAATGCTGGTGATCCTTCATACTTTAAAAGACAGTAGAATGAAAACCATAAAAATGATATGTCCTTGTAACTTCAATTTGTGCACAACCAGAAACAGTCAAATAAGGCGCTTCCAACACTTGACTTCCTTCAAACTCTGAAAGAAATTCCAAGCAAGAACAAAAAATAAAGCCAGGCAGCTGTTTGGGTTATTACTGAATAATTACAACGCTCAGCACTCTCGTTTCTTTTAAATGTTAACTTAAAATATGCTTGAATCTGTGAAGTACACTGGTAAATTCAGCATTTTAGGGGAACTTTAGGCTGGAGTACGTAAGTTTTCTTCTGGAAGAAATCAAAGGAAGCAAACAGATGTCATTATAATTCCCTTTAACTGTTGGTGGAGGAGCAGTCTGGTTTTCCAGATTACAATGTGAAAGCGGTGGTCTGGAGCCATGCTGAAATCAGTTCTATTCCCTCAAATAATTATCACAGGTAGTATTAGTCTCCAAAGCCAAAATCTTAAGTTTCTTATACCTTCATGCTCTTTATAGCCCTCCACGTTTATGAAGAAACAATTGTGACTGACACCATATAATACCTAATGTTTGTATTTCCTCATCTTGTAGACAAATGAAATGTAATAAAATATTAACATTCTTTTAAACACAAAAATTTGAACATCTTCAAAACTTTTGGTTATTATATTTCATTTCAATTGAAAATGGCTAGAGTCTATGAAAATATCTTTGGAATAACACTGGCTATCTGAGCATTTAAGCTCCTTGGTATATATAGTTTTGAGGAATTTTCATTTATATTTTATACATATATATACATATACATATATACATACATATATATATATATATAGTTTCAAGCAATAAATTAAGTATAAGGCAAAGTAATTGGGTAAGGAAAGTTGTCACCAGACTATAGGTAGGAGACGTTCTATCCAGAATTGATATGGCTGGACCACAGGTAGGGACAGTTGCATAAAAGGAATAAATATTAAATTAGAGTGGAGAGAAACAACAAAGTTGAAGAAAACTGCACATAGTCCAATCTGAAAGTTCAGTTCCACAGAAATAAAATTTGAATAGAAAAGAAAATAATACTAGTTCTTAGAGGAGTCATTTATTAGTTCAGCAATATTTGTGGACCACATAAACATACCACACACTGTTCTAAATCTTAGGGGGCTTTAAAAAAAACAGCAAATCCCTCTTTTATGAGTTTTGTAATATAGTGGGTGGAAAGCTACAGTTAATTTCTAAACAGCTCTATGTGAGGAAAGAAAGAAAGATCAAAGTCTAGAAACTGAGTGTATGAGTCAAAACGTATAAATGTTATATTCGATAGCATTGATGGTTATTTTTTATTGTCAACTTTATGGGAACTAGAATTAATTAAGACACACAGTTCTAGGAAGGTCTGAGGTCTGAGACGGCATTTCCAAGAAGGATTATCTGAAAAAATATTCTGCCTTCCTCCATAGTGAGTGGCACCGTCTGGCGGGAGCCCAGATATAAAGAGAATTTAGGAAAGATCAGTGTCTGCCTTCATTTCTTGCTGGCAAGTGTATCCATCTCGCTGCCGCTGCTGCCGCCGCCACTGCTGCTGCTGCCGCCGCTGCTGCTGCTGCTGCTGCTGCCCTCCTTTGCCATCATCAAACCCCTGATTCTTCGGCCTCCCAATGTGGAAGATGATCAGCGGCTCTCCATGAATCCTTCAGTCCTTCAGTGCCAGACTGGGACTGCTGAGGTATCCAGCATCTCATAGCAGCTACTGGACTCTCAGCCTCTCTATACTGAGAGAGCCATTTTTGAACTGCCCAGGCCCTATCAATTGTAAATCATTCTGCTAAATCCTCTTTTGGTTCCATTCCTCAGGAGAACCCTGACTAGTGCAGATTCTGTGATCTGAAAAGGCCTTGCTGAACAAAGGGAAGGAGTGAGATTTGTCTATTTCTAAGGCAAATGGAAATAGGACTCCTTTTTATGGGAACCAAAGTTATATAAAACTATATGTGTGATAATCTTCATATTATGGTTCAAATACAAATGAAAAACATTTAATTTTTTCAGCTTCTATCAGCAATAGATATGTGCATAGTTCTCAACAAAAACTTAAAAATTAGTTCATTAACAATATCATAGGTTTTAAAATTGCAGAATAATAGAAGTAAAATATACCTAACTTAAATAAAAATTAACATCAAAATTGAATGAGAATTAGATTCCTCAAAAAGATACCGATGGGTATATGCATTTATATACATATACAAATATGGTATAATGCATTTTCATATATAAATACAAAATGAAAATGGGGGAGCCTATTTTATGCCTTCAGAACCAATGATCATCTTCTACAGAATATGAAAATTTATTCTTGGAGGGTGTATGTGCGAATTTGCTTCTAGGCCAATTTTCTCCTACCCTCTCAACAAAATTTAGAATATATGTTACTTTTCCATCTTTTAAAAAGCATGCAGTGTGAGGCTGGGAGACAGAGAAGCACGGGCCCAGCAGCTGCGCAATGCTTCATGTTGTGAATATTCAACAAATATTAAGTGACACGGAAATATGAATTGATGGATAATGAATCACTCTAGGGAATTATCCTGCCAAAATGTTTTGGAAGATCCATGAAATGTTTGACAAATCCAAGCTATCCCAAGCTTTGCCTTTGCCGAGATTTATTTATTTGTTTGGGGGATGGGGAGACAGGTTCTTATTTTTCATCTGGCTCATTATGTCCTTCTGTTACTGAGTAACTCATACTCAAATCATATTACTTTAACTTTGGTTAGGCAATTGATTTCTTGGTGGCTATATAATTGGAAAACCAGAGCATCTAGAAAAATTGCATCTTTTTATTAAGTACAGAAATGAAATTGATTAAGGAGAAATTTAATTATAGTAATAGGATTGACCCAACAATGGAGAATGAGCACCAGGAGAGAACAGACATACTACATTTAGAGGGCTTCTCCTAAGCATTATCTTATTTAGCATTATTTAAATAAGAAAAATCCATAGCCTGTAATACATTTTGTCTCTATTTCTTCTGATTGCATTCAAATTAACAGATAGGATCTTCGTCTAATTAACTTTATGGTGACTTTAACATAATTACTTAGAAATTATCCCACTTTAAATAACAAACTACTTTGGCCACCTGAGGTTTTAGCACCGTCTGCCACATTTGTTATAGTTATATAATAAACTTACAGTGCCCCTGATATGAGTTTGGACTATCTGAGATTTAGAAAGTTGCAAATTAGATTTAGAAAGCTCCAAGGGGGAAAAGGGAACTCTGCATTAGGATACAAGGGTTTCTAACAATTCTTCACAGAATGGGTGCTGGCAGATGTTGGACAAGGTAGGAAGGTACACCAGAAGACTTAACTGAAGAGCTCCTGCCCCAGTTCTTCATGACACCTCCCTCTGCACACTTAACCCATCGCTGTTTTCAGCACACGGCTTCTGGTTTTGTTTTCTACTCAATTCACGATAATGCCGGAAGGTAATGAAACACCTTCCTGTAATGGGATTCGAACCATACTGAGAGAAAGATTCCCTTAATACTAAGCCTTAATTTTCAGGAAAGGAACTTCAATCCAGTCCAGTTATTGCTTCATTATTTACAATGAACTATGGTCAGAAAATTGAGGTGACACTGAATAAGTGTGAGCACTAAGTTCTAAGTTGCTATGACTGTTGGCTGGTCAGGAGGGTATGAGACTAAATGAGTGGGCTGGATGACACCCAACAGAGCTCTCTATAACACGTTAAAAAGTTTGGGCTAAAGTTTTCTTCTCAACTATTTTAAGCTTCACATTCAATAGTTTTAGGGGGAGATTGCCACTGAAAATTCAGTTTTTAGACCACTTTAGGTCATGTTGAAGAATAAATTATCATACAACAAAGATGACGTTTTAGATACAGTTACAAAATGGAAAGTTATTAATACAGTTAACAGTTCATTCTGGAGACTACAGCAGAAAGATAAGATTTTGGAATAAATCCAAGACTCAAGGAAATCACAAAATCGAAACAGAGTAAACACGTGTTTCCTTTGTTTCTCTTGTTCTTTTTTTTTTTTTTTTCCCCCCAGGTGAGTGCAGTCATATATCACAATCACAGCAGCACTAGTTTAGAAATAGTTCAAATTCACATTGGAAGAGGTAGCCCACTGGCTTACTAAGGAAAGAAAACAGGGCAAGAGGAACAGGTGTTGAGAGTCACTGGAGAACGGGAGGCCATTAGAAGGGAGACATCCAGAAAACACCAATGTCATCAGCTCAAGGCAGCAACAAGTTGATAAACATTAAACCATCAATGGGATGAGACTTTCCCATGAGAAGTGGCTCACGGTGTGACTCAAGGAAAGGAGCAGAGACCTAAGCTGCTGCCCACGATAGGCAAACCCATTGTTGAGTCCAATTAAGTTAGACACCTGCTCAAATTAAGGCTTAAACACTTTTCAGTGAAATATATTAGAATTCAGATTCTTCACAATGTAACATTTAAAATATCCAATGTATAATTTACATGCAACTGTCATAAAAATGTGTTATGCCAAAGGAAAAGACTACAAATGTAGACAAAACCAATGAGATTAGTGGGGGCTTGTCTTATTAGAGAAAGGTTTTAAAGTTGATATTGTAGTAACAGCGACATAAATGAAATTAAATTTATGTTAACTAAAACTATATCTATCTGAAATTCAAAAACTGGAAATTTTAGAGTCAAAAGAATTAATATTTAAAATAAAAGTTTGTGGGATTGACTAAAGCATTCATCGAAAATGAAGATAAAGGAGCTAAGAAATTTGAAAGTATACTAATAAAAACGTTATCCCGTGATATACTTACTAATTTACAAGAATGTAATTTTATGATGGAAAATTTGTATATACCACCTTAGTCAAATGGTTGAATTAAATAGTGAGTAAAGAGACAAAGAAACCCTTATCTGTTATATTGGGAAGTGGGCAGGATCATGTTATAATATTTTCTCCAAAACTGAACAACCTAAATCTAACATGAGGAAACATTTGAGACTAGTTTTTTCAAAACAGGTTTTCTCTCTGTAGTCCTGGTTGTCCTGGAACATGTTTTGTAGACCAGACTGGCCTCAAACTCACAGAGATTCACCTGCCTCGCCTACTGAGTGCTGGAATTAAAGGCGTGCGCCATTGCTCCCCAGCATGAGTTTAGTGTATGACACCAGAACAAATCACAGTATAGGAGGAAGATAGTAATAGGGTAATAGATGAAATAAGTGAATCTATTTTCTCCAAGTGGATTTCTGCTTTCAGTGCAATCAAGGTACGGAAGAAAGGATGCTTTTGCAGAAATCAATAAAGTAGCTCTTAAATAGATATAAAAGAATGGAAATGAAGAATAGCCAAGCAATTTTAAAAATAGAAAATAATTCATGAAAGTGATATGATTTTATGAAATATATATATTTCATAAAATATATACATATATATGAATTAGAAGACACTGGATTGGAAGAAAACAGACATACATAGAAAAGAATTGTATACAGAAATAAACACAAATATGATCAACCAAATTATTATTGAAAAAAATTGAATCTCTTAATTTTAAATGAGTGATAGAAATATCTTTCCTAAAACAATGTTTTAGTAACTGGGTATCTGCATGAAAACAAAGACCATTAACTTTTATGTAAGACTGCACACAACTTTAGCACCAACAAAGTTCCATGCCTAAGTATTAACAATTTTTTAAAATAAGCTAAAGTAATCAAGTCTAGGGACTTTTGAGATAAGCCATGCCTTCAGTACAGCGTAAAATGTTTGACTCACTTTTCAAAGCAACATATACGAAATTTTATCAAAATTAAAACATAAAACCCCCAAAGTAAAGGCTGTTTTCTGTGTAATGCATATAACATTCTGACAAAGGTTAGTCCATGTGGGATTCTTTCCTTCTAGGCACAGACATTACAAGGAGACTCAAAGATGAATTTTATAGTTAGTTTCTTTCACTTGAGTGCATACCATGGCTAATATGCATGCCTTGCTGTCCAAATGAGAAACTCAAAAGTGAAGTGTGGAAAACATTTTCAGAAAGCTATAAAAGATGTTGTAAACCCTACACATTTGTGAGACAGTCTTGGGATGACCTAACCCAACAGTGAGATCAAAACCTGACTTAGGTCTCTGCATCACTGACTTGAAGGAACACTTACAAAAAAAAAACAAAAAAAAACAGCAAATGACATGTTAAGCAGGGTCTCTGACACTTTCATGGTATTTTTTAATAATGTAACCCTGTACAAAATTTTTAGACAATTTTAAAGCATTTTGATTCTTGTAGTTATGTCTATAACTTCTTAATTCCCATTCTTGTCTCTACTTTAAAATTTCAGCACATAGGAATGTCTATTGTTAAATAAACACAGTTTAAATGTCACAAAACCTTCTAAGAATTTCTTTAAGCTGTATTCCAATCTCTGTTCAAATGCACTGCACTGTTTTCATAGCACAAACCTACTCCAACATGAAATGGTTCCAATTAGATATGAAACTCCAAACCCATGAATTTTGAGAGGGCTCTGAACTTGCCAAAATAATTTCATATTAGACTTGATAACTTGGATTATACACTCCCACTGTATATTTAAAAGCTTTTACTATAAAACTTTCTTATAACAAAAGAGAGATGAAGAAGATACTGTAATTATTCACAGAACACAGTCATGGCATCATTGCTGATGAAATATAATAACCATGACATTCCTTTACTGTAAATAAGGTAGTAATTGATAGGAGTGCTATTAGCCACAGAGTACCCATTCTTCTACTTATTAACACACAAAACAATAGCTTTTATCTCAGATGATTCAACCCTTCAGAATCAAGCACATGAAACACTTTGGGAATGAAATTTAAGTTCCAGGTTAGTTTCAACTTTTTATGCTTTTAACTTCAAGAAAAATATTCTTCTGGAAAACAAGAGCCAATGTCTTACCAGCCTGATTTGTTAGGGAGACCTGGGTTAAGAAACTAGCATGGATAAAATCTGAACTTATCAGTCTGCAAACTGTTCTAGAAGTTTCTGGTGAGTGCTGAAGGCATAAATTATTCTCATTTTCATGTGGAGCTGTGGAAAGCCACACCAACCCTGAACTGACTAGTGTCCACCAGAGTTAAAGGGTAACAAAGGGTGTAACCCACACAGCAGATGATGGTGATGCCTTTATTTTGAATGGCCATCTTTGTCACTGAATGAAAATACTTTCTAGAGACATGCTAGTAATAAGAAAACTTGGAATGAGATGAGGCCAAGGCTCATCCTGTCGTGACCACTGGTAGCCTTTTATAAAAAAGTAATCATATACACATTGCATCCCTTGTTTTAATGAAGTACTTGAGCTATCAGTATAATTATTAAGTCTTTTAAAAGAGGAATGAGTAGGTTCAGTGCCCAGAGAGCTCCCTGATTTTAGCACAAGGAAACTAGGGTTTGGAGAAGTGAGGAAAAGGTACTGAGGCGAGCCATATGCCACATCTCCTGGGCCATGAGAACTCTGTGCTATATGACTGATAGTAGTACTACGAGCAATGTCATCACAGTTAGAAACCCTGCCTCCACTTCTGCCACTTGCTGCAAAGCACACATAATGCTCCAGATAAAATTTCCAAGAACACATTAAAACAAAAACTGCTAACACAGCCAAGGTCTTAACACACTTAGACAGCCTGTCAAATGGCAGGCCAGTGTTAATATACGGAAAGAGGAGACTACGGTACAAGTAGAAGCTGAGGGTTAAAGGCCAAGGTTTCGAAAGCTAGAGGAATGTTTATATGAATGCCAATTATCTTCTAGTGGACATGAGTTGACTCTGGTTACCTTCAGGTTATTTCTAAATCCAAAACGCAGAACACAGTTTGCTGAGTATTTCAATATTATTTTGTTACAAATAAATAAATGCTTTTTAATGAGGTTTGCGTGTCTGAGGAAACATCACAATTCAGAAAATTTTCATTCAAATGCCGACCTTAAATTGAAAGTATTGCATGGGTACATAAAGGAATAGCACGACTCTTGCTTCTCTTGTAACCAAAGCTAATGTCAACAAGCATTTCTAGACAGGGCACTGTCTTCTAGAGTTGTTCTAGGCTCTGAGTTACATTAAATCATTTTGACTTCCCCTTATCCAGCTTCTAACTATCTTCACAGCTAAAACTTATCCAGCTCAGTCTTTCCCTTATGAGAAGAGTGCTCCATCTCCTACTATGCCCAGTGAGGTAAATCTATAGGCTCCTCAAGTAAAGTTGCTGTGTTTAATTTACCCCAATTCCTTGTATCTGATATTATTTTGACTGAAATAATGGTCACAGAAAAAAATTAACAAAACCAGAAACTATATTGCACACAATTTAGTTTTATACTTAAATCTGGAAAAACCACAATACAAAACATATTTATCTATAGATAAAGTAAGTTGTTACTCTTGTTACTAACACACATATTTAACCATTTTTCTTATGCTTTTCTTGAATGGTGTTGCAATTTAAGTGTATGAATGAGTGTATAAATTGCCCAATTAGTCTTTAATGAGTAACTATATCAAATGTTTTTATTTCCTGAAAGTCATAGACCGAGGGTAGATATTAGTTCTGTTTAATTAAACTGATATCAAGTTGAGTAGCTTAGAGTCTCCTTCAGGAGAACAAAGCCTAAGGTACATAACTTAGCATCAATAGAATATACATTAATCTTCCAGGTAGAAATTGTTTTAACAAGATATAGAACTGAACTTTTGAAAAATTGCCTATTAGCAAGTGAGGAGTAGAGGGTTTCACCTTCACCTAACTAAGTACTTCTACATTAGTAATCTATTTTAAATATTCTCAAGGCTGGAGAAAGGAGGCAAATCTCTCTGAAACTGATTAGCAAGCTGGATCATTGGTGTACTCAAAAGAAAATGTCATGAGCAATGGCAGTGTTCTTGTGTCTAAGTGTAAAATAAAGAAAAAGGAAAAGTAGCCATTTCATCCTAGATTCATGAGATTTGGCTTTTCTGCAAAACATAAAATATAAAACGATGAAAACTGCATTAAGGATGTATTTATTAAATTGGATAGCAGATTGTGCAAAAATTGTTGTCATTTCAACCAAGGTTATTGAAATTACAAGCAACTAGACATAGAATAAACATTTATGTGGCCATTCAAACATCTGAGTTTTTCTCTGGTCCTGGTACTTTCACTAAAGAGTTGTTGGATTTGCAGATTGTTAAGTACTAGACAATTGTCTATTGACGTTTCTGAGCTTTTGAGCCATCTTCTCTGTCAATTTCCATCCACGCTGAAAATTCTCTAATGTTTTCACAAATCACAATTCTACTCAGGAATGAAGACTCATATACTATTATTACTATTTTAATTACACATATTTATGAAGTACTGCATGATCCTTTGATGCTTGAGAATGATTAACCAGTCATGTTTGCATTAAAATTTTCTTTCATATAACAGTATATTAGTTGATTTACCAAAAAAGATTTTTTTTACAGGATTTTGTCTGCATGTAAATAGTAGAAAGAGTAGATATAAAAATATATTCATTTTAGTGGTGAACTTTTTTGACTGAGAATGTTCATGTGTCTTTTGTGTATTCCCTTGTTTATTTGTTTTTGTTTGTTTGGTTGGTTAATCTTTTGCCCTTTGATGTGGTTTGGAATTCTTAATGTCATAAACTTTTAACTACTAAGAGAACCACATTTATATGAAAACATTTTAGGAGCATTGTTGCTAACCTTGATTTAAAGCTGAAGTTTATAAAATTTTCACAGGGCCTATTTTAATAAGGTTTCCAAATGTAATAAAAAGAGCTTGGTCATTTCAGTGAAATGACCTTCCAAAACTTTCCAATATTTGTCCATGGTGAGACTGAATATTAAAAGTATTGATTAATACTTTAATTGAATGAAACAAGAGTAAGAAGTTTCATATGTGAAACAAAGCAGTAGCTCTAGCCAGCACATTAGGAATAGAACCTTTTGGGGCCACCTCTCAGGGTCTATGTAGAAACAGTAACAATTTCTTGTTAAGTAGCATTTACTATAGGTACAACTGGAGGTAGTTAATATTTTATGGAATTGAATTTTCCTAGACGTTTTGATGAAACATGTTTCAGGCTCTATGAACCAAACAACTCTAGTAGAAGATGTTGATGATCTTTTAAGTGCCTAAGACGTACTAGCTTTTGTTCTTGGTGTCTGAAAAAAATACAGGCGCATATTTGTTTCCAGATGGAAGATTAATTAACACACAAAGAACTGCTTTATTCATAAATATGGTTCTTTTCGAAATTTTAGTAAGTCCACCAAAATATATCCATGCATTGCCTTGGAGCAAATTACAGCAAACCTGGTCCTAGAAAGAAAAAAAGTTAAACAAGGCTTAGCCAGTGGTGTTTCTTCCCGTTATTCAAATCAGGTGGAGCTGCTACTACAAATTGGAAATCTGCATCTTAGTCATCCTCATTATCTCTTCATGCAAGGTGTCTGCTAGAAGGAGAATCAGGCTATCTGTTTACAAAATTGTGTGACAATCTGCATAATTCTCTTGCATATGTGTTAGGTTAATTATGAATGATCAGATTGTTGTTCAGAGTTAGAATGCCTGTATTTTAGGAAAGCCAATAACTGTGAAATGAATGGGATTATGGTAGGCAGGGAAAAAATTTTTTTCCAAATTTCAGAATTGGACTGCTAGTATCAATGGGATTTAGAGTGGGAAGCGTTATTTACCTCTACCCAGTAATGATACAAGCTAAATGGAAGAATCCAAGTAAACATGACAGTGTAAGTCACCACTAAGTACAGTGTAACTTAAATTATTTCTGTTCAAGTGCATTTAAAGTGTCAATTAATTGCCTCCATTTCAAATGCACACCTTTCCCCCAATTATCAAATTAAAATTTGAGCTGAATCAATGAGCACAATGATGGTTTAATTATATTAAACCACATGAAATAAACAGTGAGGAAGTGTTTGTGCAGATGGCCACCCGCGTCTGACACCTCCAGGCATCTCCAATGACAAGTACCATTCTCTTGGTAAATAAAATTGCTTTATTTTACTGTCATTGAAGCATCCTTACTTTTAAAAAATAGGAGGAGAATGGGTTGTGATAGAAGGGTTTAAGGGAATTACAGAAGGAGAAATCTCAGACACAGATGTACTTTTTTTTTCTGAGGGCACCAGGTGTTTTAAATGCCACCAGAAGGGTGCTCCAGGCGATTCCATGCTGTCCAAGATAGCTTGGCATAGATTATCTGAAAGCTTTTGTGTCTTTTCAGCTTTTGATTAAAGGCCAGTGTCAGGGCTCCTCGGGGCTTTTGCTTGGTACAGTAAAGCCGGGGGATTTTTTTTTTTTATGTTGCTGCCAAAAAGATGCCAGTTAGGATAATTACATTTCAATTTAAATTGGTAATTTTATGAAAATTTAAACCAGAATATGTGTCACCCAAATCTTCTTACTTTTATTCCTCCCAAACATGCACACACACACACACACACACACACACACACACACACACACACACACCCCTCTTGTTTAGGGGGAGACAATGACATCAGTCCACCAGAACCTTCCCATGACCCAGAGGTATGTGCCAGGAATTAAACAGATGAGCAAAAAATTGAACAGAGACTGTTTTCTTCATCCAAATTCATCTTCTAGGCTAGATTTATCACTAGTGTACATTGGAACCATCCCAGGGCATCCTAGCTTCTAGTGTCTTTCTTCCTGCAGATGCCAGCCAAAGAAGCTTTAGACCAGAACTGTAGTGTTAAAGACGCCGTTTTTCATTCACAGCCGAGCTTTGTATTTGTTAACAGGATGTAGAAAAGGAGTCAAACATACTCAGAGTCTCTCACCCTCATGGTGAAAGGAAGGGGACACAAGTGGCCAGATGAACCCTGAATTTTCTGTCTGCCACTTTCCTTTTTCCAGGACACATACGCAAGCTTGGCAGCACCAACAAAGTGGAAGTAATGTTCCTTTGTTTAGAATGCAGTGTGTACGAACATTTACATAATAAAATACACACACAAATAACAGATGGTGAAGAGACACTCATTTCGCCACATGTTGTAAGCACAATATCGTTCCTTGATGATCTCATTTCTCTTACTTCTCCCTACAGATGTCTAGCAGCTATTTAACCTCAGGGGTTATTCAGATGGTGGAAGGTTCGGATGACAGCCACAAAGCTGGCTACAGAATGTTTCTTTTCCATCAGGTGCAAATGCCCTTTCTGGATGGAGTTCTCAATCCAAAAAAAAATGTGTTCTTCTGTCAAAAGAACTAAACATAACCTCCATTTTTACACGGGGTTTGTTGGACAGATACTGTCTATAATACGTAGCCATGAATACTGGCAAAATGATGACTTTTTAAGACGTCGTTTTACTCTAACAATTTTTTTTTCCAAGCAGAACGTGGCTTATTAATACTTTGGGTTTTCAAATGCATAGCCTTCTTTCAGGATTCTGTCCATAATGAATTGAAGTCTCCCAGATACTCGGTGCTGACATTTAAACCAGCTTTTAGAGTTACGGCTCAAATGTAGGGTAAGCGATACGTTATGCAATGTAGGGTAATAAATACATTACATTGTTAGTTCCCTTTAATTTATCCTGAGATACCACTTCTCTCAAAACACACATTACATTCTTTTCAATGAGATGATGTACACTTCAAAGTGTACATTGGTAACATGTATCATTAACCTTTTCATTTACAAATGCACTTTACTCAAAAATGCATAATAATTAAATGTTACAGTGTGTAAAAGCAGCCATACCATACCCATTTTACAGAGATGTAAACATGTTAAGTTATTGGAAAAAGCTTATTCAGAATAAGAATATGCATTATCCATCTAGAATTCATAACTTCCTCTAAGAGAACACACCTTTACCTCACATTTTGTGTTAAAGTATACTATGAATCTGTACTATTGGACAAGAGTGCATCAACAAATATGGATATCAAAAATAACTGCCAAGCATCATTTTTTTAAAGAAAGCTTCTTGTAGTAGGAATGGGAAGTGGGTTGGGATGGGGAGGCTGGAGGGGCAGGAGGAGGGAAGAGGGGGATCTTTGGTATGTAAAATGAATTAAAAATTTTTTCTTAATAAAAAAAGAAACCAATAATGAAACTATTCAAAAAGGCTGGGAATAAATAAATAAACAGAAACAATAACCTGCCATGTATATCTTGAAAATAATATTCAGAACAGAACTAGTAAACAGGCTAAAATGTATGTTGGAATTTATAAAAAATGCAAGGATCAGGACAGCTATTGGTAGGCAGAAAAAGAAAAAGAGGTAGTTTATCCACATTTCTGAGAGCTGTTTAAGGTGAACTGGTGGCCAGTTTACATGGGTACATTGCAGAGTTGGCAAGGGACTCTTTCACAGACAAAAAGTGTGAGAGAGAAATAGAGAAAGAGAGAGAGATCACCAAACAACCATGAAAGTTCAGGAGACAAAAGCAGGTAAGCAAAGAAGTCATCAGATGGTTGGATGGGGTGAGCAAAAATCTTGCTCTTTAGTCGTTGATTACAAGAGACTTAGACAAGGAAAATAAAATGTGAGAAATAAATAAACTATTTGAAGGCCACCAAAGGAGGGCAAGCATCGACAATTTGACAGAACTTACTAGTAGACACTAGACCTGAGAGCTTGACAATCCCCAAGAGCCTATGCTGGGTGTGTAAAATGGAATTCCTTAGAACTGGGAACAGAAAGGTGTGGACTTCTGAAGACAAATACCCAGGGAAATGGTTCCATTTTTCATAGCTATGTAGAAAACAGACCATTTCCTTTATCGGCATCTTTTCCCAATTCTCTAAGACTCTTTATCTCTGTAGTTCCACAGTGCTCAGTTACCCATGCCACTGTGTCCCTTTCTTTCTCAGTCCTAGCTGGAACAGCAGCCATTGAAATAAAGCAATCATGGGGGACTCTTCTCCTAGGTTTACAACTAAGTCAAACTGCTTGTCACTGACATAAGGTCAAAGAAACTGGACTGTGAACCTGATGCTAGAAAAAAAAATTCAATTCTCAGCATATGAATTTTTCCACAGAAACTTCCTAGAAAATAAACAAGGAAGTAAGGACCACTGGGGGAAGTGTGTAGAATACATAAAGAATTAAGTAAGCTCCACACTATCAACTGGGATGCAGCCTTCCTAAATGGGAAAAAGGGGAGAATTAAAAGTATTTTCCCAGACCTCTTCTTACTTAACTTAGATATAGCAATACTGTATTGTGACAACCGTAAGACATTCCTTAGGAGATGTATCAATCTTGTAGCTAGCAATTTCAAGATCACTGTTCCCTTTCTTCATCCCACTGGGTTTGAGTGATAAGGCCCTGCTATTACTACTACTAACCATGACCTTCTTCACCATAAGTCATCGTTAACCCTGGCTGCTCCCTGGACTCTAAATAGTCCCTTCATTAAGTTAACTTCCATTGTTTCATTTTAAGTGTGCTATCTCTCTCCTTCTGAGGCACTAATTTTATTTAGCGTGCTCAATATTCTGTTTCATCCACTGTCGTATTCAGGTTTCTATTGCTATGGTGAAACACCAGGACCAAAAGCAACTTTGGAAGGAAAGAGTTTATTTTTACCCTGCAGCTCATAGTCCGTCCCATAGGGAAGTTAGGGCAGAGACTCAAAGCAGGAACCTGGAAGCAGGAACTGAATTAAAAAAAAAAAAAACCACGGAGGAGTTCTGTGTGCTGTCTGTCTCCCCAGGCTCACACTCAACAACTTTTCTTGTACTTCCCGGAACCACCTGCCCAAGGGTGGCACTGATCACAGTAGCTGTGCCATCCTACAGCAACCATTCATTGAGAAAAGGCTCAACGGGCTTGCCAACAGACAACATGATTTCATCAAGTGAGATGTTGAATCACGTGTGGTCCTTATTACCAGATGGCTCTATCTTGTGTCCAGTTGACCAAGAAACTAACCAATACACCTATACAATCTAAATATGAAGATTTATGGAAATGGGTAAACACCATAAAAAAGCTTCAAAAGGAAAAAAAAAAAAAAAGCGAAACAAATGTCACCCTGACTAAGCCTTAAGATTGACAACTGTCATCCCCTTCTCGCTTCCATGTTGATGAGACCACACTGGGACTCTTTCCAGGTTATGTTCCTTCCAGTTACAGTAGCCTTGATCAATTCTTTTTTTTTTTTTAAGTAAGACAAAAAAATAAACTAAAATTTAGAAGTTATCATTTATAGTTATTCAAAAACCTAAACAGAAGATCTTCCTTAAGAATGTTCCAAACATAAGTAGAATTATATGAAAATAACATGGCATTCTTTAAATGCTACAAAGTTACAGAAGTTCTTTCTTTCTTCCTTTCTTTCTTCCTTCCTCCCTTTCTTCCTTTCTTTCTTCCTTCCTCCCTTTCTTTCTTTCTTTCTTTCTTTCTTTCTTTTTGACTTAGTGACTTTAAAACTAA